>NC_051223.1:38600115-38675115 GCF_015220715.1 Pygocentrus nattereri
AGACAGAGAGACAGAGAGAGAGAGAGAGACAGAGAGAGAGAGAGAGAGAGAGAGAGACAGAGAGAGAGAGCGCGAGAGAGAGAGAGAGAGGGAGAGAGAGAGAGAGAGAGAGACAGAGAGAGAGAGCGCGAGAGAGAGAGAGAGAGAGAGAGAGAGAGAGAGAGAGAGATAGACAGAGAGAGAGAGAGAGAGACAGAGAGAGAGAGAGACAGAGAGAGAGAGAGAGAGAGAGATAGACAGAGAGAGAGAGAGAGACAGAGAGAGAGAGAGAGAGAGAGAGACAGACAGACAGAGAGACAGACAGACAGAGAGACAGACAGAGGTGCAATATTTTGCCTAATATGACCAAACAAAAGCTTAATGGGAGAGTAAACATGCTCTATGTAATGAAGACTGATAGAAGTGCTATTTCTTTATTATATTAACGGTCAGTTCACCCAGAGTGGCTGAATGTGTCAGAATTTATATATCCCCACCTGTCTGCCCAGCATGCCATATAAAATGTCCTTGATGAATGCTTGGAAGGCATCACCTAGGCCACAGGGCATTACCTGGTATTCATAAAAGCCACATGTGGTGTTTTTATAGAAAATAAATCCAACACAAATAACAAACCACCTGAGAGCGCTGTCAGGTGACAAGCTATGGGGCTAAAAAATTCAATTATAGCCAAATACGCCAGATCCACACAGCCCTGACCAGTGCTCCAGACACATCAAGTCAAGCCAAGTCAAGGCAGCTTTATTGTGAATACTACAATATGTACAGGACATACAGTGACCTGAAACTGCGCTACTCTCAGTGGTGTAGGGATAACAATAAATAGGCGGTAAACAGGAAAAGTGTGAATTTAAATAGACACAAAAAAACACTAAACACTAATTGTAAAAATAAACCTTAATTTTAGAAAAATAGAATAATAAAAAATAAATAAATATAAGAAGATGCGGAAATGAACACTAAAGTGACATAAAGAACATACAGATTAAGGTCTGTGGGTATAAAAAGTACAAATATAAACTGTAGTGCAATTAGAATGAGTTTATGGAGCGGTCAAGCCCTGACCAATGCTCTCGATACATAAAGCCCTGGCCAATGCTCCAGATACATAAAACCCTGGCCAATGCTCCAGATACATGAAGCCCTGACCAATGCTCACGATACATAAAGTCCTGACCAATGCTCCAGATACATAAAGCCCTGACCAATGCTCCAGATACATAAAGCCCTGACCAATGGTCTTGATAATAAAGCCCTGGCCAATGCTCCAGATACATAAAACCCTGGCCAATGCTCCAGATACATGAAGCCCTGACCAATGCTCTCGATACATAAAGCCCTGACCAATGCTCCAGATACATAAAACCCTGGCCAATGCTCCAGATACATGAAGCCCTGACCAATGCTCTCGATACATAAAGCCCTGACCAATGCTCCAGATACATAAAACCCTGGCCAATGGTCTTGATACATAAAGCCCCGGCCAATGCTCCAGATACATGAAGCCCTGACCAATGCTCTTGATACATAAAGCCCTGGCCAATGCTCCAGATACATAAAGCCCTGGCCAATGGTCTTGATACATAAAGCTCCGGCCAATGCTCCAGATACATAAAGCCCTGACCAATGGTCTTGATACATAAAGCCCTGACCAATGGTCTTGATACATAAAACCCTGGCCAATGCTCCAGATACATGAAGCCCTGGCCAATGCTCCAGGTACATAAAGCCCTGACCAGTGGTCTTGATACATAAAGCCTTGGCCAATGCTCCAGATACATAAAGCCCTGACCAATGGTTTTGATACATAAAGCCCTGACCAATGCTCCAGATACATAAAGCCCTGACCAATGGTTTTGATACATAAAGCCCTGACCAATGCTCCAGATACATAAAGCCCTGGCCAATGGTCTTGATACATAAAGCCCTGACCAATGCTCCAGATACATAAAGCCCTGGCCAATGCTCCAGATACATAAAGCCCTGGCCAATGGTCTTGATACATAAAGCTCCGGCCAATGCTCCAGATACATAAAGCCCTGACCAATGGTCTTGATACATAAAGCCCTGACCAATGGTCTTGATACATAAAACCCTGGCCAATGCTCCAGATACATGAAGCCCTGGCCAATGCTCCAGGTACATAAAGCCCTGACCAGTGGTCTTGATACATAAAGCCTTGGCCAATGCTCCAGATACATAAAGCCCTGACCAATGGTTTTGATACATAAAGCCCTGACCAATGCTCCAGATACATAAAGCCCTGACCAATGGTTTTGATACATAAAGCCCTGACCAATGCTCCAGATACATAAAGCCCTGGCCAATGGTCTTGATACATAAAGCCCTGACCAATGCTCCAGATACATAAAGCCCTGGCCAATGCTCCAGATACATAAAACCCTGGCCAATGCTCCAGATACATGTCCTTGAGCAAGACACCTAACCCCCAGTTGCTCCCTGGGAGCTGTGGATTGGGCTGCCCACTGCTCTGGGCAAGTGTGCTCACTGCCCCCTAGTGTGTGTGCTCACTAGAGTGTATGTGATGTCTCACTTCATGGATGGGTTAAATGTGGAGGTTTCCCTGTTTGTGGGACTAATAAGGGTCACTTAATCTTAAAGGCCTCACCAATGCTCTAGATATATCAAGCACTGACCAATGCTCCAAATACATCAAGCCCTGACCAATGCTCTAGATACATAAATCTCTGACCAATGCTCCAGACAGATAAACCAGATATATACATTACGACAACCTTCTTGTTTCTAAGGTCTTGATCAATGCTTTAGACATTTGAAGACATAATTAATGTTCCAGATATATAAAGTCCTCGTTAATTTCCTAGACACATAAATGTCAATGTCAATTTTATTTCTAGAGCACATTTAAAAACAACGAAGTTGACCAAAGTGCTTTACAAGTTTAAAATTAAGCAATAAATCCAAAGGTCAATAAAATAACAAGAATAAAACATAATATAAAGCCACAAATACAAATAGAATACACTAAAATGAGATCAGAGACAGAAACTAAGAACCTGAAAGCTCAGACTGAACCTGAATTAAAAGCTGAGGTAAATAGATGAGAGGTTTTTAAGGAGGATTTGAAAGACTGTGTAGACTCTGAAGTACGGATAAGAAGTGGCAGTTGATTCCAGAGTCGAACATAAAGCCCTGACAAGCCCGAAAAAAGACAAAACTCATGTATTAGATACATGAAACCATAGGCAATGTTGCAGATACACGAGGTCCTGACCAATGGTCTAGATACAGGAGGAAACAACTAATAATCTAGATCTATAAGGCCAAGGTCAAACCTTGACTAATGTGGTTGGTTAGTGTAGTGGGTAACGCCTCTGCCTTCTACGCTGTAGACTGGGGTTCAATCCCCCACCTGGGCAAACACCCTACACTGTACCAATAAGAGTCCTTGGGCAAGACTCCTAACACCACCTTTGCCTACCTGTGTAAAAAAATGATCAAATTGTAAGTCACTGTGTTTTCTGCCCTGAGTCTTTGTGTCCAGCTGTAATTGTTGAATAAACTCATTGCACTTTTAATTAAAGCTTCTGATTCATTGACCCTGTTTATCCATCACTTTAGGACGTTGCCGTAATAAAGAGAAATCCAACCGTGTGTACAGGAGCGGTTGACCAACATTCAGCGCGGCCTTGGGCTGGACTGAATGCGCAGCATCTTCTCGGCTGGATGAATGAGACCCTGAGCAGTGAGTTCTTTCAGAATGGAAATTGTACTCAGTCTGTGCTCGGAGTGATTATAAAAGCAGAGAAGGCAGTGAATTCAGAGTGTCAGCAGAGGTCCAGCAGAGTTTCAGCTCGAGTCATTTGGTGAAAAGGAATTTATATGGAAATTTAATTCCTTCACTTCTTCCTCACCCTCCTCTTCCCTCTGCTCTCCAGAAGTGTGCCGAGGCGACTCAAAGGGGGATAAAGAATGTTCTGTGCGCTGACATATGCAGACTGTTTCTTTTGTCCTTTGTGCTGCTTTAGGTTCTTGTTGACCTGCAAGCCTTTCAGAATGAGGAATGCAGGCCGCATTCAATTCCTGCAGTTGAGCAATGCTGATTAAATTCAGTTGTAAACAAAAAGTTTGGGAGGTAAACGCAAACAGAAGCAGTAACTGTGGAGGTGCTTCTGGTTCTAAACATTACTGTTTTTGTTTTTGTAACAATGAGCCTTGAAATCAAGCGCTGATATATTGGACAATTCAAACAATTGGAAGCTGAAAACACACTGAAAGTAAATCTGAAACTAAACACACTGAACCAACTTGATTTTCTGCAGTTATCAGAATATTAAGTGTAAACACACTGAACCAGTTACTGACACAGTCAGATTATTAAGTGTGAACACACTGAACCAGTTATTGACACAGTCTGATCTTTTGTAGTTATCAGATTATTAGGTGTAAACACACTGAACCAGTTACTGACACAATCCGATTTTCTACAGTTATCAGATTATTAAGTGTAAACACACTGAACCAGTTACTGACAAAGTCTGATTTTCTATAGTTATCAGATTATTAGGTGTAAACACACTGAACCAGTTACTGACACAATCTGATTTTCTATAGTTATCAGATTATTAGGTGTAAACACACTGAACCAGTTACTGACACAATCCGATTTTCTATAGTTATCAGATTATTAGGTGTAAACACACTGAACCAGTTACTGACACAGTCTGATTTTCTGCAGTTATCAGATTATTAGGTGTAAACACACTGAACCAGTTACTGACACAGTCTGATTTTCTATAGTTATCAGATTATTAGGTGTAAACACACTGAACCAGTTACTGACACAATCTGATTTTCTATAGTTATCAGATTATTAAGTGTAATCACACTGAACCAGTTACTGACAGTCTGATTTACTGCAGTTATCAGATTATTAAGTGTAAACACATTGAACCAGTTACTGACACAATCTGATTTTCTATAGTTATCAGATTATTAGGTGTAAACACACTGAACCAGTTATTGACAGTCTGATTTTCTATAGTTATCAGATTATTAGGTGTGAACACACTGAACCAGTTACTGACACAATCTGATTTTCTACAGTTATCAGATTATTACGTGTAAACACACTGAACCAGTTACTGACACAATCTGATTTTCTATAGTTATCAGATTATTAGGTGTAAACACACTGAACCAGTTACTGACACAATCTGATTTTCTATAGTTATCAGATTATTAGGTGTAAACACACTGAACCAGTTACTGACACAATCTGATTTTCTATAGTTATCAGATTATTAGGTGTAAACACACTGAACCAGTTACTGACACAATCTGATTTTCTATAGTTATCAGATTATTAGGTGTAAACACACTGAACCAGTTACTGACAGTCTGATTTTCTATAGTTATCAGATTATTAGGTGTAAACACACTGAACCAGTTACTGACACAATCTGATTTTCTATAGTTATCAGATTATTAGGTGTAAACACACTGAACCAGTTACTGACACAATCTGATTTTCTATAGTTATCAGATTATTAGGTGTAAACACACTGAACCAGTTACTGACAGTCTGATTTTCTATAGTTATCAGATTATTAGGTGTAAACACACTGAACCAGTTACTGACAGTCTGATTTTCTATAGTTATCAGATTATTAGGTGTAAACACACTGAACCAGTTACTGACAGTTTTTCTATAGTTATCAGATTATTAGGTGTAAACACACTGAACCAGTTACTGACAGTTTTTCTATAGTTATCAGATTATTAGGTGTAAACACACTGAACCAGTTACTGACAGTTTTTCTATAGTTATCAGATTATTAGGTGTAAACACACTGAACCAGTTACTGACAGTTTTTCTATAGTTATCAGATTCTACCACCAGAGCCTCCTACTTTTAGTTCATTCTTCATGAGGCAACATGTTTGTTTAGAAACTTTACTTTATTCCTAAACTAATAGTAACCCGCCACAGTATTTTACGGAAGTACATGTACTTAAAAAGTAAATAGTTACTTCACATCTCTGATCAGCGATTGGTCAAAGTTAATCATGATTAACAATCTGAAGTGTGATTTTGTTATTTAATGGCCCAAATTCTACATAATTCATTTTAAACACAACCATTTTCCAGGATCTCTTTATCCCCTCACAGTTAACCTGCTGTCGGCTGAATATGGTGAGACATGAATGTCTTACTTTTCATGACAAACAATGGATCCCAAACAACCTGGTTTCTGGCTTATTTTCCGTATTTGGACTACTGGAGCTTTGAAACTGAGGTGATGTTTATACACAACATTAAACTCATTTATTTTTCAAAAGTGAGGAAGAAGCTTTTCTACGATTGGCTCTTTAAATAAAAGAGATCTAATAAACCCTGAATTCTCTCGGCAGGTTATTCAATAAAATATCTGAAAAATGGATTACAGTAACAACGAAGAATAAAGAGGCTAAAACATACTTTTATATTTTATTGATTTTTTTGTTGATGCTCGTGTGTGTGTGTGTGTGTGTGTGTGTGTGTGTGTGTGTGTGTGTGTGTGTGTGTGAGAGAGGTGTCAGTATGTGTCTTTGTGGGTGATAATTTTTTCTGTGTGTGTTTTTTGTATGTGTGTGATTCTTCTTTTCAATCTGTGTTTGTGTGTCATTCTGTGTGTATGAGTGTCATTGCGTGTGTGTGTTTCAGTGGTGTGTGTGTGTGTTTCAGTGGTGTGTGTGTTTCAGTGGTGTGTGTGTTTGTTTCAGTGGTGTGTGTGTTTCAGTGGTGTGTAAGTGTTTCAGTGGTGTGTGTGTGTGTTTCAGTGGTGTGTGTGTGTTTCAGTGGTGCGTGAATGTTTCTGTGGTGTGTGTTTAGTGGTGTGTGTGTGTGTGTGTGTGTGTGTGTGTGTGTGTGTGTGTGTGTGTGTGTGTGTGTGTGTGTGTGAGAGAGGTGTCAGTATGTGTCTTTGTGGGTGATAATTTTTTTCTGTGTGTGTTTTTTGTATGTGTGTGATTCTTCTTTTCAATCTGTGTTTGTGTGTCATTCTGTGTGTATGAGTGTCATTGCGTGTGTGTGTTTCAGTGGTGTGTGTGTGTGTTTCAGTGGTGTGTGTGTTTCAGTGGTGTGTGTGTTTGTTTCAGTGGTGTGTGTGTTTCAGTGGTGTGTAAGTGTTTCAGTGGTGTGTGTGTGTGTTTCAGTGGTGTGTGTGTGTTTCAGTGGTGCGTGAATGTTTCTGTGGTGTGTGTTTAGTGGTGTGTGTGTGTGTGTGTGTGTGTGTGTGTGTGTGTGTGTGTGTGTGTGTGAGAAATGCTATGAATTTCTCAGAATCTGCTATGAATATTCACTGATTCCTATGAATTATTCAATACCTCCAACTAATTATTCATCAGCTCCTGTGAATTATTCAGTGCTGATAAAATTCGATATGTACTATAAATTATTCTGTATTCTCTTTTTTCAGTAACTACTACGAACTTACCAGTATCTGTGTTAAAATCCACTATGAATTATTCTATGTCTCCTATAAATCTTCAGTGATGAATTCAAATTTTTCATTATCTCACTATGAATTTCTGTGACTAGTATGAATTAATCAGTATGTACTATGAACATTTATTCTGTATCCACTATGAATTAGTCACTATTATCAGTGTTCATCTACTGTGAATTATTCAATATCTTCTATGAGAAAAATCAGAGAGGCTTAAGGAAAAGTGTCATTTAGGTCAACTATGGAAATGTACATACTGACACGGATCCCCCTCCCGACCCAAACACGCTGCTGACTCCTTTAGTCCCACCCACCGCAAACCAAACAGACGGAAACGGCAGAAAACAGTATATTTAAAAAAAATCTTTCAACAGAGAAGACGAACATCGTTCTTTATCTGTGAGTTCAGAGGAAAAACGTCACTAAAACCACAGATAATAGCTCAAAATGAATGGAGCATGAAAAGGAGCTGACAGGGGCTTTAAATCTCTGCGTTATAAGGAGCCGCCTCCTGTATTTAACACCGAGGTTCATCGTATATGTAACATTTTCCTTCAGATCTCTCTATTTCACTCCCTTCGCCCCACAGTTTCCCGAGAGGTGAGCATGTTTTTGTGTAGAAGAAGCAGCTGGTCATCAATTTTACAGGGTCAGCATCGCGCTAAGCCTTCTGGACAGCCGTTTAATCAGAGTTACCTGGAGCCCTGCTGACCCTAATGGAGCTGGAGGAGAATACCAAAGAGCCCTTTACTTCTGCTTCATTACAGAGAGAGAGAGAGCTTGTGCCCTATCTCTCTCGCCCGTCTCCCGCTCGGTCTCAGTGGTTTGTGCTGTGAAATCAGAGCTGATGGGAAACTCACTGCAGAGATATTTTACAGACGTAGTGATAGACTGAGAGTTACAGCCCCCCCTTCACCCCAAACGGAGTCCATCAGCTGTTATGCTATAAGGCTAATGTAGCTAAAAAGGTGTTAAGCTTATACCAATTAGCATGGTGCTAACTTCACGTCTACATCATTACATACTGACCTCAAACCATGTGGAGGTGTAGACAGACAGACAGACAGACAGACAGACAGATAGATAGACAAATAGATAAATAGACAGATAGATAGAGTAGTAGAATAAAAGCCTGGAGGCGAGGCGAGGCGGGGTGTGTGGAGTCAGTCCAGCTTAGAACAGATCATTTCAGTGGATTATGGTTCAGTTATGTTCCCTGACTGAAGGTACTGAGATGGAGGCTTGAGGGTTCCACCCCAGTGACGAGAGGGGGACTGACCGAGAGACAGTCTAGAACCTTTATTTCTGAGAGTGCATAGTCGGGCTTAGAGTTAATCCCAAAATGAAAAATATGAAAAAATAAGGCCTTCCACAGCTCACACATCGATAGTCCAGGTGCATTTTAGGGCAAAATAAATTCAAATATAACATTTCTTACAGAAAGATGGTGCCGAATAAAATCAAAAACGTTAAAAAATGGAAAGGTCGACTCTGCAGGTTCAAACTGTATTTCTGCACTGTTTTATCACAAAGACAGAGAAACGATTAACCACGAATCACATATGACAGTGCTTTAAAGTCAAATTCATGTTTTTAGTCAGTCAGTAATCAGAGAACGAAAAATCCAACATCAGTACTTCTCCATAAGTACCAACTGAATGAAACTGAACTAAGGAGGCCAAATGAGAACAATGCAGTAAAATTAAGAACAAATATTGGTCCTTGTAGAACTTGTTTTCTTTAGAGTACTGTCCACCTTGTAAAAACAGTATGCAAAAAAAAAAGTATGCTCTTATGCAAAACAGTAGCCATGAAATAACTAGCAAACAAGCAAAGTTTCAGTTTCAGATTTATTTACAACTTAGTTCCAAGTTTAAGTTGAATAAAAACTGGCTTTAAACTCAGGATCACAGATGAGCTCCTTTAGTATGTTGATCTGTAGGCGTCTGTTCATAAACATCAACCAGCCCAAACTCATTTACTATAAAATGAAATGGTGTTTGTAGAAATTCAGAAAAAAGCCGCGTCAGTCTCGACTGCATATGTGGACATATTTCTATATTGAGCTCTATTTACACAAAGTTAGGTTAGTTCATCATTTATGTTGAACAGACTCTCCCAAAGTTTTACGCTGCTGCGCTGACGTTGAACCGCGTGCTGCACTGGGTCGGTATGACCAACAGGTCAAAACCAGCTCTAAACAAAGTGACCGCTGGGCCCTGATTGGTGCTCTGGCTTTGCGCTTCTTTCGTTTTGACATGTTACGTTTTTATACACACAGAAACCAAAAGGAACCACAGATTTCTCAAAATGTAGGAGGAAAAAGTCGGATATTAGACTCTGAAATGTAGTGGAGTGAAAGGAAAAAGTCGCCCAGAACGGAGAAACTTCAGTACAGATACACCAAAAGTACTAAAGTACAGAAACTAATTACATTTACTCAGTTACTCAGTTACTCAGTTACTGTCCACCACTGGGCCCTAGTGAGGGTCGAGTAGGGTAGGATGCTCTGTAAGCAACTCAGTGTTTTAAAGAGAAGAAATGTTTATGTTGGCCTGTTTTAGGTTCATTCATACAAGGACTTTTATGTTGAAGAGCCTGATTGGGGGGGAAGTGGTGGGTTTTCCAGAGCAGAGCAGAGGGCTGTGTTTTTAGCCGTTGGCTGGCTAGCTGACATAATCAATCAAGCAAAATAGCTACTATCTTAAAACAGATGTGTTAAAAAAACCACACTTTCTGTCTCTAACTAGACACGTCAGTGTGTTCAGTTGAAGACGACACGTTTAGAATTACTTTTAACACAAAATGTGTTGAAATATTTCTGTGCCCACCTAAGAATAACACGAAAAAAAAACAGGTAACGTACAAGTTTTATATTAAAATATATATTTTATATGTAACAAAGAACTTCAAAACAATATATTTTTTCCCCAAGTAGATTAAACGACTTGTAGAATGACTGAAAAAGCTCTACCGTCTGGCTCTTATTGTGCTGTCTTATTGTCCAGTCACCACAGCAGTTCTAGTGATGTCTGATGAATGGACAAATAACTCTTTGAACTGGCACAATTCAACGAATCGGTCACACCAATCAAAAAGAACTCAAAGAAGAGATCAAACGGGAAAGAACTGAAAAACAGTTAATGAGCCAAAAGCACAGCAGGGGTTCCAGACTGAGACGACCTTCATCAGCTGTCCGACATGTTCAGGTCAACATGACTCGGTTAGGTGAGCCGGATGACGATGTGCCGAGAGTTTAGACTTGTGGTCTGCGTCTATATGAAGACGCTAAGGCTGATATAGAAACATGCAGACATGAAATATTCCAGTGGCACAGCCACGATTAGGCCTGGGCTTAATCAGACTGATCACAGGCCTGAAATCTAATGGTGCTGCTTTGAATCAAAGGTGGGACATGAATGTCATCTCAACCCACTTATCGACAGTCTGATACTCTGGATTATGGACTCTGTTCACCTGTTCTCTTTGTCATGTGATCTGGTTAGGTTCATTTATAAGCCCATGCTTTAGTTCTAGTTATTTGCCACAGAGGTGAGTGGCTGTAGATCATCACAGCCGTGATGTTATTGGTGATAACTCACTCCTCGAGTGCTCTACTGCTTTAATACAGCAGTTAAATAAATACAGTAAGAAATGAATAAACTGGCCGTGAACGCGGCGTTTAATATGTTTTAATGTTCAGCTCCTTCCTCCTAATTATGGCTCCTTAACGAGCAGCTTGTTGCTACATCAGAGTAACGAGCTCCGCCCACTCGCACCTCAGCCGGCAGTTCGTTCTCCAGCTCCTTACACTAAATTCCCAAACTGTCGTCTCCACTGAGCAGCTTTTCAGTCGGCAGCTGTGACAGAAGAACAGCTGAACAGCCTGGAATCAGCCAGAAATGAACCCAACACCATTCGCCAGACGTGTCTGATCTTCAGAGTAGAACCAAATCAGACTGACCCATGAAACTGACCCAATATCAGGTTCAGCTCAGTTTGGTCAGTTTGTCCAGATCAGTATTAATGTTGTTTTGCTCCAGCCGGTCTGTAAAGCTTCTTACAGCCCGTTTAGTTTGGCGAATGGTGTTGGGTTCATTTCTGGCTGATTCCAGGTTGTTCAGCTGTTCTTCTGTCACAGCTGCCGACTGAAAAGCTGCTCAGTGGTGACGACAGTTTGGGAATTTAGTGTCGTCTCGTCTTCAGAGTCGGACCAAATCGGCTGTCGGTCAGATGTGACCTTAACAGTGTCCGTTTTCTGTTTGTGGCAAAGTAAGAAGTAAAAATGTTCAGATGGCTTGAGCGTCTCCTACAGCTGTCAAAGTCGTTGCTTAGCAACGGCGTCTCAGCGGAGTGATAGTGTTTGTAGAAAAAAGTGTGATGTGATCAGTGCAGTAAGAATGCTGCTCAGCCAATCAGCTCGCGTGGCCAGAACTGACTGTTGTATAATGAGCATTATGTCCTCTGTTTTTGACTTTGCCCTTTTTGCCTGTTTCCTTTTGGACGACGGCTTCCGATGACAAACTGACTAGTGAAGCCAGCTTCTTCTAAAAAACCTCCTTTTACTCTTTTTATCCAGGAACGTCTGACTGGCTCCGTCCTGTTACAGCTGGGATAGCAGGATAAATGGCTCTCAGGATCAGATGGACGCTACTGAGTCAGTTTGCTAAATAGCAGAACCCGCCACGTCATGATGTTCGACTTGAAACAAATCAAAAGAGCCGGTTTGCTAAAACGAATCGCCTTCAAATTTGAGATGGTCAGTTCAGGCAGTGTGTCTGCTATGAGATGCCATGAAGGTTGTTGAGCTAATTAAATCATCAGGAAGACGCCGGGCCAAATGCAACATTTAGCAAGTTTTTTACAGTATAACCACTTTGAAATTGAAGTTAGAGCCTTTTGTTCTGTTATCTAAATCAATAACATCCAGTAGCAGACCATCACGCTAGTCCTCTCTCGTATGCCATTAAAACGGCGCGCTGATGTTTTATGCTCTGTAAGCGGCGGTGTGTAGAGAGAAGTCATTAAAATAAAGCTGTTAAATCCCTGACATTAGACCCCCCCACTCCCCACCCGCCAGCCACACGTCCACTGTGGTAATGACCGCTCTCTGTGTACAGTGTCAGTGAGAGGGTTTTATCTCTGCTCTCCAACCACCTGGAAAAGCCTTTCCACTCAGTGTGGGCCGCACCAGCCCACCCGTTCACCTCCCACACATCCACACACACATGCCCACTCCTAATGGACCCACAGTTATGGGCTTTTTAGCCGAAAGCTGAGAGATGACTGACCCAACAGAGGGGACAAAGTGGTCAGCCTTCAGTCAAAAGACTGGACACACCTGGTAGAATTTCTTAATCATCTTAAAGAAAGTTTAGTCTAAAATATTGTGGCGGCTGCCAGAGGTGGACGAAGTACACATATCATGTACTTGAGTTAAAGTCGAGACCCCCAAGGTAAATATTACTCCAGTAAAAGTAGAAGTTCCTCCCTTTAGACCTCCACTGGAGTAAAAGTACTAAAGTATTTCCCTTCAAATGTACTTAAGTATAAAGTAAAAGTACTAAAAGAGTAATTCTGGCTCTGATGTCCTGTTATCATTTTTATAACCAGACTGGCTTCATGAACTCATTTCTGCATTCGTAGCTGTTTTTGGTCGTCCAGCTTTAATTTTATTGGTGCTGTTCAGACGGTTTGTCAGAATTTGGGAAGAATTTTGGCCTCTGCACTCTGGGGGTGGAAGAGCCTGGTTGGGTGGTGTTGGCTGAAATCTTCTGTGATGACACACATGCTTCGTTCACAGGAAATGAGAACGATCTCAACACGTTCTGCTCAGGGTAACGCTGAAGGAAGAAGCTTTTAACAGGAGAATGAAGTTACACTGACGTGAAGCACATCACTGTTTTCCGGTCTCCACAGGTGTGTAACACGTTCTCATTTGTAAAACTAAAGTTGAATCCAACACCAACAGTTTCGGTCTACCAAACTGTTTTTATTTTAGATAAAAATACAATAATCAGGCGTAACGTTCTGACCACCTCCTCGTTTCTACGCTCACTGTCCACTTTATCAGCTCCACTTACTGTATAGCTGCACTCTGTAGTTCTACAGTTACAGACTGTAGTCCATCTGTTTCTCTGATACTCTGTTACCCTGTTCTTCAGTGGTCAGGACCCCCATGGACCCTCACAGAGCAGGTACTATTTGGGTGGTGGGTCATTCTCAGCACTGCAGGAACACTGACGTGGTGGTGGTGTGTGTGTGTTGTGCTGGTAAGAGTGGATCAGACACAGCAGTGCTGCTGGAGTTTTTAAACACTGTGTCCACTCACTGTCCACTCTATTAGACACTCCTACCTTGTCCGTCCACCTTGTAGATGTAAAGTCAGAGACGACAGCTCATCTGCTGCTGCAGAGTTTGTGTTGGTCATCCTCTAGTCCTTCATCAGTGGTCACAGGAAGCTGCCCACAGGACGCTGCTGGATGGATATTTTGATTGGTGGACTATTCTCAGTCCAGCAGCGACACTGAGGTGTTTAAAACCTCCAGCAGCACTGCTGTGTCTGATCCACTCGTACCAGCACAACACACACTAACACTCCACCTGTGGTGAGAATGATCCACCTCCCAGATAGTACCTGCTCTGTGAGGGTCCATGAGGGTCCTGACCACTGAGGAAAAGGGTAACAGAGTATCAGAGAAACAGATGGACTACAGTCTGTAACTGTAGAACTACAGAGACCAGCTATACAGTAAGTGGAGCTGATAAGATGGACAGTGAGCGTAGAAACGAGGAGGTGGTCAGAACGTTGTGAACGTTAAATTTGGTCACTTATTAGCATTAGTTATTATATATATACATAATGAATTTAAAGCCACAGACTCACAGCGTGTGGTTTTAAGGCTGAGATGTGGACAAAATCACCTCATTTTCAGAAACTGACTTTATAAAAGCTGGACAGATCCTTCAGTTCTCTAAACCACAGCAGAGCATCTCTGATCCATCCAGTTTAAGCTCAGTGTTCATTAATTAAACATTTTGGGTGACAGTTCCTCTGATCTAATATTTTATCTGAAACTACACTCTTAAAAAAGGGGTCCTTTTATAAAGTCAGTGCTTCTATATAGAACCATGAACATTCAGAACCATTTGCATGCTTAAATGGTTCTTTGCATCATGAAATCATTCTTCTGATTGATGGGGAATGTATTGCGATTCTATATAGCACCAAATGGGTTTGGCTATTGTTATTCGTTTGGCATCGTAATGATAGAGGAACCTGTTTTGGTCTTATATAAGAGTTATTTTCGAGAAGGTTCTGTATAGAACCATATACAACACATTCTCCATCAATCTGAACCATTTCACCATCTAAAGAACTATTTAAGCATGCCAATGGTTCTATATTAAGATTAAGTGACCCTTATTAGTCCCACAACGGGGAAATTTCACCTCCGCATTTAACCCATCCGTGAAGTGAAACTCCACATACACACTAGTGAGCACACACACACACACACACACTAGGGGGCTGTGAGCGCACTTGCCCGGAGCGGTGGGCAGCCCTATCCACAGCGCCCGGGGAGCAGTTGGGGGTAAGGCGTCTAGCTCAAGGACACCTCAGTCATGGACTGTCAGCTCTGGGGGTCGAACCAGCAACTTTCTGGTCTCAGGGCCAGTTCCCTAACCTCCAGCCCACAACTGTAGACCTCATGATGCTACATAGAACCATATACAGAACAACCTGTCCAGGATGTATCCTGCCTTCCGCCCAATGACCGTTGGGTTAAGCTCCACACAAGGTGGTGTTAGGAGTCTTGCCCAAGGACCCTTATTGGTATAGCATAGGATGCTTACTCTGGTGGGGGATTGAACCCCAGTCTACAGCGTAGAAGGCAAAGGTGTTAACCACTACACTAACCAACCATTCCCTTTACTGAATACCCTTGAAGAACCATCTTTAAGTGTATATATAGGACCATTTTCAGAACGGTTCTATACTGAACCATGTAAAACTCACTCTCCATCAATCTAAAGAACCATTTCACTATGCACAGAACCATTAGGCCTTCAAATGTGTTCATAGTCATATATAGAACTATCGTCTTGACTAATGAGCCTTTGAAGAATCACGTTTTTTTTGTGTGTATATAGAACCATTTTCAAAAGGGTTCTACACAGGACCATATACAACACTTCCTCCGCTGAACTGAGGAACCATTTCACCATGCGAAGAACTACTGAAGCATGCAGATGGTTTTAAATAGACCTTTTGCAAGTGAGGGGTCCGCGGTTCCACATGAAACCCAGTTTTCGTTTAGCCTTTGAGAAACCATCTTCTCTAAAAGTGTGGAATATCGGGCGTTTCTGTTCTGTGTTGAAGGACGTAAACAAAATCTTCAGAGGTGTTTTTGTGTTTCAGGCTGAACTTATTCACCAGAAGAGCCACAAGAACGCTTATACACCCCCTACCCCAGCCGGAGTGCCGGCTACTTCAGCTGTTTACACTCTCGCAGCCCGTCTGAGAGATGTTGACCTTTTTGGAGATCTGAACTAGAACACCAGAAGAGACACTCTGTCGGTCAGAGTGTTTCCCACACATAAGCTTAAATAATGACCTCTCCTTCAGTCCAGTCTGAGGCTGTGAACTCACCAGGCTGTGAAATTGTGGTACATTATAAAGCATAACTCTTCAAAGCAGGAATATTAACAAAGGAATATTAGAGCAGCTTTAATAACACAAGTCTCATGTTTGTTTACAGCCCACAGTGAATTTCAGAGCTGCAGTGATATTTAAAGGTGCGGTATGTGATTCTGAAGAAGGAATGTTGATATTCAAACTCGGCAAAACAAATACACCCCTCCCTTCAGAAGCCCCGCCCACTCATTTCATGGCTGGGCATTGCCCAGGTCACATTTCATAGAAATAAGTCACATTTACGGCATTTGGCTGACTTACAATTTGATAATTTTACACAAGTAGGCCAAGGTGGTGTTTGGAGTCTTGCCCAAGGACTCTTATTGGTGTAGTGACCAGGTGACCAGCACTGGGCGAGCAAACTTGGATTTTTTTGGATCTTCATGGCCATAAAATCCTTTTCAAACGTCGTACAGACAAATACCACAAAATAACGTGGCAGTTAACACAGTCAGTAATGTATCGAACATTAGCTCAGTTGTCTGACTTTCAGCACCTGATGTGTGTTCTATGCTCTATTGTGAATAAAATATGGGTCTATGAGATTCGCAAATCATTGCATTCTGTCTTTATTTACATTCATTTTCATTTTACACAGCGTTCTGACTTCATTTATCTCTCTGTGGATTTAGATCTTAAGCATAGTTTGTGTTATCCGGGCTTTAATGGCCTATTTCAGGTATTAAACTGTGCTGGTCTGGTTGCTCCATCTGGTCGAGCCACCTGACTTTTCAGACTAATTTCAAAGCAAACAGGCATTTACTTCAACACTCATAGAAACCTTTGTCCTCGAGTTTATACTTGGTTTTTTCAGATGAATACACATGATTATAAATTCCACATTTTCTCCTGAGGTCAAACCCCCTGACATGGTAAACAGAACCGTTCAAACCGCGACTCAAAATCACATTTTTTACCAAATTTGTGACTTTGGCATTGCACCACAAAGGTCATTTGGGGTCTTCTTTATGATGCAGAACCCTGGCCTGTCTTTCATGAAAGTGTGTCAAAATAAAAGCCCTTTGTTTTTGGTTGTGCCATCTGAAATTTGAGGATGGTAGCAGTGAGTTGAGCCCTTAAAGCCGCCTTATTTTGCAACATGGTCTTTATTTTAAAAGTTTCCAAACATGAATTCATGCGAAACTATTTTATATAATTTTATACACCAAATTACTTTTTTTGATAGTTTAAATAACTGATATGTATGGTTGGATGCTTTTAGACTTTTGGGGGCAAAAAGAAACTAAAGTGACTTTTATAATTTTATAAGGATGCACTTGAAATATCAGGGTTGCGGGGGTGTGCTGGAGCCTATCCCAGCAGTCATCGGGCAGAAGGTAGGATACACCCTGGACAGGTCGCCAGTCCATCGCAGGGCAGACAGACAGTCACTCACACACTCACACCTAGGGGCAGTGTAGCAAGTCGATTGGCAATTGGCCTGACTGCATGTCTTTGGACTGTGGGAGGAAACTGGAGAACCCGGAGGAAACCCACGCAGACACGGGGAGAACATGCAAACTCCACACAGAGAGGACCCTGGTCACCCGGCCGGGGAATCGAACCCAGGCCCTCCTCGCTGTGAGGCGACAGCGCTACCCACCATGCCACCGTGCCGCCCTTTATTCAATTATTTTGGGGAAAAAAAAATAAAAGGCACATCATGTCAATGTCCCATTTACTTTAGTCATTTTTGTTTCTTTTATCTTTTTCTTCATAAAACAGACTTTTTTCTCTTGATGCCAAAAGAAGCACTTTATAAAATACAGGAGTTTGGTGAGATTTTCAAAGAAAAAGCAAGAGAAGAAAACATTTAAAGATTGACCTTTCCTTTCACTCCTCCTCTTGACAATGCCAATCGGTCTGCATTGTTCTTATTCCATTAGTCGGCTGGTCAGATTAGCTCTTCTTTCTCTGACTCTGAAACTTTATCTCCCGTCTTCTTTCTGTTCGCTCTGCAGCCTGTAGCTCCTCTTTATGTATTTCCTCCGCATTATCCTCGGCTTAATGAGACGACAGCCGCACTGTAATATTCAGCACCTGCAGTCCACTGAGCCCCAATCAGCCTCTGCGTTTCCTCTACATTCAGCCGTTTTCTCCACATTCAGCATTCAGCAGACGAAGGAACTCTGAAGATAACCAGAGGTCATTGCAAACTCGCTCCAGCGGAGATTTAAAAATTCATACAGTGTTTATTCCCGACACTCATAATGGCAGGTGAAGACAATGCACAGCCGATAAGATTTATTGGCTTTATTCTGGCTGTTTCTGAGACACTCACATCCTTAGAGATTCTCACTGACCTCTGATTCCACCTTCAGCTGAATTGCACCAGAGTTCCACACAAATTCTCCTGTTTTAGCATTCGACAGGTGAGAACACCGGAGGGGAAAACAGAGACCCCCACGGCTTCTGATTATAGAAAAGAGGAGTAAAGTAAAAGAGAGTGAGGGATCCAATAAAGTGACTGGTAAAGAGAGAGTGGTCGGTGGTGTTTCAGCGTCAGGGTCAGATGTTTTTCCATAAAAACTGCCTGTCAAAGTTTGGAGACCTATGATGGAGTCTGGTATTAGGCGGAAGTTGGCTGTGTTTGATGAAGAAAGGTGGTTAGTGTTGGAGAACAGTGGTGTTCAGTGGCAAACAACGCTATTTAATGGAAAATGCTGGTGTTTGGTGTGTGATTGGTGGAGAATGTTGGTGTGTGGTTGGTGGAGAATGTTGGTGTTTGGTGTGTGGTTGGTGGAGAACGTTGGTGTTTGATGTGTGATTGGTGGAAAATGTTGGTGTTTGGTGGGTGATTGGTGGAGAATGTTGGTGTTTGGTGGGTGATTGGTGGAGAATGCTAATGTTTGGTGTGTGGTTGGTGGAGAATGTTGGTGTGTGATTGGTGGAGAATGTTGGTGTTTGGTGTGTGATTGGTGGAGAATGTTGGTGTTTGGTTGGTGATTGGTGGAGAATGTTGGTGTGTGATTGGTGGAGAATGTTGGTGTGTGATTGGTGGAGAATGTTGCCGTTTGGTGGGTGATTGGTGGAGAATGTTGGTGTTTGGTGGGTGAGTGGTGGAGAATGTTGGCGTTTGGTGGGTGATTGGTGGAGAATGTTGGTGTGTGATTGGTGGAGAATGCTGATGTTTGGTGGGTGAGTGGTGGAGAATGTTGGTGTGTGATTGGTGGAGAATGTTGGTGTGTGATTGGTGGAGAATGTTGCCGTTTGGTGGGTGATTGGTGGAGAATGTTGGCGTTTGGTGGGTGAGTGGTGGAGAATGTTGCCGTTTGGTGGGTGATTGGTGGAGAATGTTGGCGTTTGGTGGGTGATTGGTGGAGAATGTTGCCGTTTGGTGGGTGATTGGTGGAGAATGTTGGCGTTTGGTGGGTGATTGGTGGAGAATGTTGGCGTTTGGTGGGTGAGTGGTGGAGAATGTTGCCGTTTGGTGGGTGATTGGTGGAGAATGTTGGCGTTTGGTGGGTGATTGGTGGAGAATGTTGCCGTTTGGTGGGTGATTGGTGGAGAATGTTGCCGTTTGGTGGGTGATTGGTGGAGAATGTTGGCGTTTGGTGGGTGATTGGTTTTTGTTGGTGTAGTTTTGATTGTTGTGCCTTACATGACCTTAATCTCTATATTATAATGTTACTGCCTGAGCAATACTTTAACCAGTGCAACCAGTTTGTGTCAAAATGGACAAACAGAAAGAGTCCTAAACAACTTTGTCCCATCAGTGATGTTGTGCACTCTGCTCTGGATCTACTCTACCATAGTACCGGTGGAGGTCATTTCAAGATGTTCTTTATCACATCGAATCAAAGGTATAAATAAATGTTGTTGCCCGGAAAGTCCTGCAAAGGTAAAATCTTTAAAGTACATCCCAACCATAAATCATCTGATTGACCATAAAAGTGAAAATTGCACTGAGGGAATATGAAAAGTAAATTACAGTAGAATATTAATGGTAACAGATGCTGTAATTAAGAACGGTGTTTCACTTGGCAGCTGTTTTGGAACCATTGATCTATATTTAGAAGATTAGAGAACACAAAGGACAATGAGCTTATGTAGGAGGGAAGAGAGAGAGAGAGAGAGAGAGAGAGAGAGAGAGAGAGAGAGAGAGAGAGAGAGAGAGAGAGACAGAGAGAGAGAGAGAGAGAGAGAGAGAGAGAGAGAGAGAGAGAGAGAGAGAGAGAGAGAGAGAGGGAGAGAGAGACAGAGAGAGAGACAGAGAGAGAGAGACAGAGAGAGAGAGAGAGAGAGAGAGAGAGAGAGAAAAGCTCTTCTCTTTTTTTCTTCTCTTCTCCTCTGCGTTGTCTCTCTGGGCCTCTCACACTGAAGGTTCTAGAAGGTTCTTGTTAGTTCCACTGAAGTGTAAATAAAGCAGCGATGTCTCTTCTGTTTGTCTGACAGAGCTGTAGCCGCAGGACTGACGTTAGCGTGAAAATCTGTCTGATCTGTATTTCATTAAAGGCTCTGCACAGTTGTTGTACAGGGAAGCCTGTTGCGCAGCATTTCGGTGAGCCACGTCATTCAACCTGGAAACGAGTCCGTTTTGATTTTGAACGTTCCACATTTTTCATTCCAGTGAATCAGCTTTCCTATCAATGGGCTTCCTCCTCAGCAGCTGCCCTCCAGAACCAGCTGCTGCTGCTGAGGCCCATGAGAGAAGCTCTCTTTTCACTCCCATTCATTCCAGAGTCTTCAATCCACAAACAAACGCACCTCTAAGCTGTTTCAGACCAGCAGTCGGCCCCTGAGGTCGTCTACAGAGGCCTTTTAATCCACAGACCTGATAATCATTCCACAGCCTCAGAGTAAGAGCTTTCAGAAGAGGATGCAATAAAGCTGTGAAACAAAGACCTGCCCACAGAAGCTCATCAGCATGGAACCAGCTTGCTGTTTAATAACAATAATCATCATACTTTGAAAAATATCAGTGTGAGAGTAATAATATTAATAATAATACTTTGAAATAAGTGTGTGACAATAATAAAAATGTCAAAAATACTTATTGAACAAGGCCTTCCATTCTTAATAATCATAATAATGATAATAATAATATCAATAACAACAACAACAACAACAACAATACCAATAATAATATTTTGAAAAAAATTGAGTGTGAGAGTCATAATAATAATAATAATAATAATAATAATAATAATACTTTGAAATAAGTGTGTGACAATAATAAAAAATGTCATTAATAATAATACTTATTTAACAAGGTCTTGCATTCTTAATAATAACAATAATAATGCCAATATTATTATTATTATTATTATTATTGTGTGGTATTAATAATAATAATAATAGACACACACACACACACACACACACACACTCTGAGCTGCTTCTCCCTCAGGGTCGTGGGGGGGTGCTGGAGCCTATCCCAGCGGTCATCGGGCGGAAGGCAGGATACACCCTGGACAGGTCGCCAGTCCATCGAAGGGCATAATTATACCAATAATAATAATAATAATAATAATAATAATAATAATAATAATACTTTGAAATAAAATTGAGTGAGTGAGTAATAAGTGTCATTATTATTATTATTGTTATTATTATTATTAATAATAATAATAACAAGAATAATAATAATAAATATTAAATAAATGAAAATGAAATGAAAATTATTTATTTAGAAAAGTTATCATCGTGTTCCTCAGCACTGCCAAACAGCTCCGACACTTCTTCGCGCTTTAGCAAAGAAAATGGTTCTATATAGAACCAAAAAGGGTTCTAACAAACTTGACAGCGTAACAATAGAACGCTTTTTGGTGCTATATAGAACCATATACAGCATCAATCTGAAAACATTCCACCATGCGGAGAACCATTTAATCAAGCAGATGGTTCTTTGAGTGTCCATGGCTCTACATGAAATTGTTTTCTTTGCTGAAGAACAGTAACTGGAACGTTCTGAACTCTGGAGATCCACCAATCAGCTGATCTTCTCCTCGCAGTGTTTCTAATAAGGTGTCTAAAGTGTCCACATGTCTGTTCATGTGTTTGTGGTCATGCTGGTCTGTGTTGTTGGTGTTTATCCACCTGCAGGGCTGTATCTGCAGTAACGGTGACGAGATGAGCTCCATCACAGCTCAGTCACAGATACAGCTCACCTACCAACACGGAGACGCAGCCTTCTTAATGACGCAGTAAAATGCGATGAATTCCAGTGTGTATTTAGGTGAAGATCCTGCTGTGTATCCTCTTGTGTATTCTAGTCTGTATCCCTCTGAAATCAAATCCTAGCAGCCAATCTTAACTAAAGAGAGGAGGCTGTGGGCTCCAGATCCAGTCCAGATCTTCTGTTTCTCAGCAGACGTTCACCTGGCGCACCAGCAGGCAGACGTCTGGCAGAGCAGAAGAACCTCGGCCGGATGTCTGGATTTGGAGAAGATTTACAGAAGAGAGCAGTGAAATTAACATCTATATCCTCTCTCTGATCCACACCCTGAAAAGGTCACTGATTGTTTGAGGGAACATCAGTAAAGGTCAAGCCTCTTGTTTTATGCTGAGAGAATCCTTTCAGAGAAGATGCACGAAGCACTTACTCAGTTCTGTGTTTCGGGTTCATCTGTACGGCGCTTTCTATCTCAGAGCTGCTTTGCAGAAAAGCCAGAATGCCATGACAGGAGGTTTACAGCTTCTGAGTTACAGTTTCTGGTTTTCCTGCCTTTGTCGTGGCCTCACAGCAGTGAATGTAAATCTCAGGCCTTCAAAACTTCACAGCAACAGCTAATATATTGCCATACATGGATCAGCCAGAACGTTCTGACCACCTCCTCGTTTCTACGCTCACTGTCCACTTTATCAGCTCCACTTACTGTATAGCTGCACTCTGTAGTTCTACAGTTACAGACTGTAGTCCATCTGTTTCTCTGATACTCTGTTACCCTGTTCTTCAGTGGTCAGGACCCCCATGGACCCTCACAGAGCAGGTACTGTTTGCGTGGTGGGTCATTCTCAGCACTGCAGTGACACTGACGTGGTGGTGGTGTGTTAGTGTGTGTGTTGCGCTGGTCTGAGTGGATCAGACACAGCAGTGCTGCTGGAGTTTTTAAACACCTCAGTGTCGCTGCTGGACTGAGAACAGTCCACCAACCAAAAATATCCAGCCAACAGCGTCCTGTGACCACTGATGAAGGACTAGAGGATGACCAACACAAACTGTGCAGCAGCAGATGAGCTGTCGTCTCTGACTTTACATCTACAAGGTGGACCGATAAGTTAGGAGTGTCTAATAGAGTGGACAGTGAGTGGACACTGTGTTTAAACACTCAAATAGATAATTCTGAGCTCCATCGTCGCATTTCTGAGCCAGGCAGAACATTGCATCAGAGCAAAGAAATTAGCAGACTGTGCTGGAGTCCAGCCCTCAGCTCAAGCGCGAAATGTTCTGGACAGTAAGGGTGCAGGAGCTCCGATGAATAGGCTGGCGCAAGACCATGTAGAGGTCTGTAAGTTAACAAGAGGACTTTAAACCGGATACAAAGCTGGACAGTTAACCAGTGTAAAAGGCATAAAATGAAGGTGATATGAGCTGCTTTCTCGGATTGAGAGAGAATTCCAGCAGCTGAGTTAAGTAAAAAAGCTCACTGGACATAAAACTTAGTCACTTGTGACTGAAACCTACCTAATAGCATGTAATACCTCCACAAGCAAGAGTAACAGCTGTAATTCTGGATGTAGGTGACAACAATGTTCAGCCACTCTTACTCTATGTTCCCGGTTGTCCCATAGCTTTTCAAATTTAATTTCTCCATAGCTTGGGAATTTTGCAGGCCAGTCCAGATGTGTGAACGCTCCCGAATGTTCATCATACCAATTGGCCACATTTGCACCCCTGTGATCGCAAGAACGGTCATCATGGAATACAGGGATAAGAATGTTATGTTCCTGGGTAAGATGATGAGAAAAAGGCAAAACCTGGTTGTCCAGCAGCTCAATGTTGGTACTGTGGTGTCACCTCCACGAAAAAACCCATTTCAGCATCATTAAAACACCCCCGGTACATCACAGAGCTCCTCCAGCTTGAACCACACCTGCACACAGTCCTCATTATAGGCCTCCTGAGGTTTATGATGAACGTGACGCTGAGCATCATTCACATGCAGGCAGAAACCAGATTGATCTGACCAGATAACATGTTTTTAGTCATAAACTGGACTGCTCGTCTCTTCATGAGCAGAAGGCCTCTTGCATGCCACTCCATGCACATGGTATACAGTTCCTTGTGGAGAGTTCTTTCAGAAATTGGTTGTGAAGAACATGTGCTGACTTGAATTCACAAGCAAACACGTCGGCGGTCCCTGTCCGTCAGTTTCGTCTTTCAGCCACAGTTCTGATGATAATTTCGTGAAGACTGGGATTTTTGCCACTGCTGGTCGAGCCGTATGACCGCGCCCATTGGTACACCTGCAACCCTGGCTACTTCCTTCACACTCTGGCCATTGGCGCCCAAATGCAATCGCTCCTTTTTGCCAATTGTTAACATCTGCTTTGCAACCCATTTTCCACACATCAAACAAGACCTTTACTGCACTGTACCACCTCTTCTCAATCTATGAATCCTGTCACACAACCCACAGGTATTTATAGCCCGATCATCCTTGTGCAGCACCATCTGCAGAAGCCTGAACTTACCACCACCTTAAACATGCGAGATGACTAATTGTTCGGGGAGCTTACCACAGAGAATAGAATAAAAGCATTAACTAGAATTATAGTGTGTTTCGTGGAGAAAAGGGGGCAATATTGCATAGCTGGAAAAAGCTGTTTTGATCCGAGCCCTAATATAAGGTTCCTTCAGCCTTCACCTCCAGCAAAAATGCTCAAATCAAATTACACAAACCTCCTTTAAGAGCCCTCAGGCTTTTCAGGCCGGTTTACGCGGCGACTCCACTCGAGTTCCACTGATCTCCAGCACCTGACTGATTGAAATCACTTCAGAACGGAATGGGGAAGAAGATCCAGCGACAGGAAGTCTCTGAGGACGAGAAAAGAACGTCATCAGAGACTTCCAGAGAAACGAGGAGGAAAATTGAATTAGATGCTTCAATTAGATCCCCATTTTCTGACGTCTGTGCTCCCTGCTTATATATATATGTGGATAATGGAGTGACGGATGGACTGAGGAGGAGTGCAGTTTCTCTCTCCTCTCTCCTTATCACCTCCTTTCATGGTGAAGGAGACAGACGGCAGTGACTTGCTTAAGAGATCTTAATTAAAATATGTGAAATGAAATGTCACATGTGAATTAACAGCCAGGGCTCTGAAATTAACGTTAGCGTAATTACAAATGATAGAGATCAAATGATCTCATCGCCGGAGGCATCGGGAACAGTTCGGCGAGTGGGGTTCACTGAGCATCAGAGCAAGTGGGTGAGGATGTTTTAAATCAGAGCCGGTCTGATCCTGTAGATCTGCCGCTCTGAAGAGTGTAGCTTTACTCCTCATAATAACTGCGTTACAATAACAATAACTCCGGTGATCTTTGGACTAAATTACATTTCAAGTCATAATCAGTTAGTTTTCCAGTCTCTTTCTGCATCGCCCCCTAGTGGCCATTCCGCCAGTGGACTGGATATTTTTACCTAACAAATCAAATACGATGGTGTGTCTGTGGCTCTGTTATCAGATGAACTGGGGGTCTTTGTGTGTGTGTGTGTGTGTGTGTGTGTGTGTGTGTGTGTGAGAAATGTTGAGCTGAGGGGCTGGAACCGCCTGCTGTGAAAAACTATTCACACCTTTCCAGACAAATGACCGTGCTGAGATAAAACGAAGAACTGCGGCTTTCCTCATATCTAAACTGGCAACTTTGGGGGTTTAACATGCAGCTCTGGACTAAACTAAACCTAATTCCTTTGTCAAAACAAACACAAGTCTACCAGATCTGCTAAACCAGACAGACACATTACGTCATGATCAGCCCAGCTAAACCAAAACAATGCATAATAGGGATGTTGACTATTTAAAAGCTTTCAAATTTATCTGTCTGCATATAAAATCTGACCATATATATGACGTTGACTGTGGGGAATTCTCAGGCTAACGGCACACTGCGGTCTCTTAGGGCGGAAAGGTAAATGGTTAGGCTAAACTAAATAATGACTAAAGTCATTCTAATCTTCTCTGAAGTGAAGGTGGTGCATAAATCGCCTCCCCATGGAGAACTAATCCAGTCCCAATGTACTTTTCTGTTGTTTTACAGTAAAAAATAATAAAAATAATTTTAAAATCATGCGGTTCTCACCAGTACTGAGTGTATCTGTGTTCAGAAAGCGGCTCCTACCACTCTGAATCAGAAGATATCGGCTGTTTTCAGATGGTCTTGTTTTCTAGCTGGAACCTGAACTGCCTCTTGAATCATAAACTCAAACCTCCCTCAGGTGAAATAAAGACTAACGTGTTGTTTACTGAACTCTGTGTTTAAATAAAGCCCCCGGCTCGATGACGGAGCCCCCGGCTCGATGACAGTCTGATGATCCTCTGCATACGTCAGCCTCATCAGCGTTACTGCTGCACTCACACTTACCTTCAGAAGACCATCAGGTTTGATTACACACCATAAACTGTTAGTGTAGAGCTCAATATGCTACACATACACTGCAGTTTATGATCTGAAAGAAACGCTGCGGTCTGAGAGGGACGTCTTCAGGTTTATGTATAAAACACACACACACACACACACACACACACACACACACACACACACACAAATATAAAAACAACAAATTTTAATGGCACGTATTAAAATTAATTATGAAAGCAGAAGAAAAGAAAGGCCATTTGATTAAAAAACACTGTAACTGACTATAAAAGACAAACACAATACTTCAAATATTAAGGTATAAAGCAAAAATAAAACAGAATAAATAAAATATAAAATAAAAATCAATAAAACAGACTGAAAACAGAATGTATTTGTTCATTAAAAACAAGATTTTGTACCCAAGCATGCAAATCCTGGGAGAAAAGACCACCCACATTATCAGCTTTTCTTTTGGTATAATCACAAAAACTAAATATAATAATAATAGTTGTTTTTTTTTTTGCCAAGAAGAATTTGATATAGTTTAGCCAGTACAACAGAGACTTCAGATTGTGCTTGGGTTTCAGTAGAACTTTTTTTTAATTATTTTTTTTCTGAACAAAAGTACACAGAGGAAGCATTTATAAGGAGAATCAAATAGGCCCTAAAATGGAGCTCTGAGGTACGCCACAGTTAATAGGTGCTGAGAAAGAAGTGCAGCCTTGAGAGAAAGTTGTGCGTTTCAGCTGAGAGATGAACCAACTCAAAGACCAAACAGAGACAAATTGAAGGGAGGAATACATTCAGTTTCGGCAGAATTTGGCCTTTTAGCAAAATACAGAACATTTCAGTCTGGAACGTTCCCGGGTGGGCAATCCTGCATAATATGTCCATCTATAAAGCTCGGTTCCTATAAGCTGGGTTATTCTCCATCTCTAACAGGCTCTGAATGACTAACTCACAAATTACCTGAGAGAGTCATTCCTGTAATGGCTTTTTAATCACCTTCAGAATCGCTGTTCCCTCAAAAAAACTCCCTCACACAGCGCTGAGGAAAGTTTCTCCTGGACTTAATGATCCTGGCACAGTCTCAGTCTCAGTCTCTGTCTCTCGCTCTCTCTCTCTCTTGCTATCAATCTCCAATTTATCCTTCATAAAATCTCTTTTTTTTAATGAAAGCTGAGGGAACAACAGCACAGCAAAGGTATAGAAAGTTGAAATCACCTGTAGAGCAAAACTTCAAAATAACTTTAAACTGGTTAGGCATGCCTGGCTGGACCTACCATGTGGGTAGCCTAGGTGACTGTTGCGAAGGAAGAAGGGGTTGGAAAAAAGTATTTAATTATTGTTACTTTTTACTGTATGTTAATTTTACTGATTTACATTTTTTCTAGCAAAACCACTTTTACAGACCAGATACATGGTTTGTGCTTAACAAGCCTAATATTCTTCACAAAGTACTATCGTTTAATATTTCATAATATTAATAATAATTTGGAGTAACAAGGTGGTAAAAAGTCAATGAAGGTGGGATAAATGAAGTGTCACTCAATTTAACCAACCAGGCGTAACATCATGACCACCTCCTCGTTTCTACGCTCACTGTCCACTTCATCAGCTCCACTTACTGTATAGCTGCACTCTGTAGTTCTACAGTTACAGACTGTAGTCCATCTGTTTCTCTGATACTCTGTTACCCTGTTCTTCAGTGGTCAGGACCCCCATGGACCCCCACAGAGCAGGTACTATGTGGGTGGTGGGTCATTCTCAGCACTGCTCTGTTATCCTATAGAATGTGCTTTATATGGTTCAGTATGGAAAGGGTTCTATATAGCACCGAAAAGGGTTCTGCTATTGTCTATTGTTACGATGTCTGCTGCTATTGACATCATAACAATAGAAAGACCCTTTCTGGTGCTGTACAGAACCATCTACAGCCCGTCCTCCATCAATCTGAAGAACCATTTAGCGATGCAAAGAACCCTTTAATCATGCCAAGGGTTCTTAGGGTGTTCATAGTTCTGTATAGAACCATTTTCTTTGCTAAAGAACATTTGAAGAACCACATAACATAACATTTCATCAATCGTTTTATCTCCAGTCCTGTGGCCGAGACAGAATCAGCAACCGCAGCACACATCAAAAATCTGATTGGTCTCCTCTCAGCTCATTTGCATAAAATCAGGATGTGCATCAGTGGTTTGATGTCAGTTATGTGTGCATATTGTCATGTCTCGCCTCATTATAGTGCAGTATGACACGCTCTGTGTGATATACAGTATAAATAATTTAAACGGGATAAAAAAGGTAAAGAATTCAGCATGATGTCATCATCCACGTCACCCACATGCTTAAACTATCAGCGCCCCCACTTTCCCGCATCCTTGGTTGCAGAGTGTTGGGTTATCATCCTACATGGTCTGGGTTACATGCATGAGTCCAGTACCCAAAACACTAGAGGATCTTAATCTGGTTCTGTCTGGATCACATTCAGCCACACAGATGATGTATAAACCGGGCAGAAATGAGAAGAACACGGAATATAAAATGTTCTGTGTGTGATTTATTATTTATGACTGGTGTTGGTTCAGCCACGTACCTCCAGTGCATGTTCTCTGCTGGTGATTAGCTCAGGCTGGAGTGCTAAACACACACAGAAACCCCCTCGTTCTCCCTCCGGCTAACCGTGCCTAACACACACTGACCCTCAGCTCCTCTATAATGTAAGGTCAGTCATGAATATGTTAGTGTGGCAGGTGCATGTTTGTGTATGTTTGCCTGAGGGAGAACGTAGCATAGCGAACAGAATAACACCACTGACAGGGGTCTGGACCAGAGGTTAGCCATGCTAGCGGCTACAGCCGGTGGCAGCTGTGTGGATTCCGGTGGTCAGCTCTGTTTCATTAACCCTTAAAAGTCTAGAGGTATTACTAACACTCTACTATACATGTCATTTATATCAGTAAGGAGCGCTCAGGGCCTTCGGGGCCTTCAGAGAAGGTCTAATGATTGCTGGAAACTAAGAAATACAATTTATAATTCATTTAATTTTAGTTTGATTTAATTTAATAGAACCATCATGCTATTTCTAATTAAACTCTATTGTATTGTACCGATACTCTTGAAATGCCCAATAGAAAATTATCCAATCAGGATCATCTTCTCTGTGGCATCTACACCTTCAAAAAAGGTGGTCCTTCAGTGGTTCTTTAGCAAAGACAGTGGATCTATATAGAACCATTTGCATGATTTGGAGTTCTTTGCATCTTGAAAACATTCTTCAGATTGATGGAGAACATATTGTATATGGTTCTATATAGCACCAAAAAATATTTGTCTTGTTATGGTGCCAGGCCTGTATACAATAGAAGATCCCGTTTTGGTGCTACATAGAATCCTTTTAAGTTCTATATAAAACCACATACAGCACAGTCTTCGTATATAGGGCTTGCCCAGGTGTTCAGAATTGCCCTGACTGAGATCTGGAGACTGCTTTCTGCCTCCCTCTGGTGGCAGCATTAGGTCTTGCCACCTGTCCCTTACAAAACCCTTCCCCCTAGGAACGGCTCCCAAAACCAGTCAGCGTCCAGAATGTGTTAAGCAGGCACCCATGACCTCTCTTTGGGGCATTACCTTGTGAGTCCTTCAGGTATTGGCAACCATTGCAGTCTAGAAGACTCCTCACTGTATATGCTGGGTAGCCTGAAAGTTGCGAGGCTGGGGGAGGAGTGGCAGGTTTTGAGAAAGAACTACTTAGGACAGATTTGAGGTGTGTGACATCAAAGGTGGGATTCACTTCAGTGGACAGGGGGAGTTGGTGCCTGTAGATGGGTTTGACCATTCTCAGGACCTTAAAAGGGTTCCACATACTAAAGAGCCAGGCTTTTAAATCCATGCACAAGAAGAGATCGTTGGCAGATAGTCAGACTTGTTGCCCAGGATGGAAGGAAGGCCCCAGATGCTGGTGATGATTGGTATTTTGCCCACAAGTGTGAGCGGTCACCAGGAGGAAGGCCCTGGCTCTCTTCCATGCAAACTGGCAATGCCATATGTTAGACGGGTCAAAAAAAAGTGTTATTTTCTTGATTTATCTTTAAAATACATTTTGGATTTGTGTTGGTGTATTTATGTTTTGAGTGTTTGGTTTTACTTAAATTTTTCGTGTGCTGTGCTGTGTAATTTTGGGTGTTTTTGATTTCTTTTGGGGCCGTCTGACTATCTCCACCTGAACCTAATAACTGTCTCTTTAATCAGCCTATCAGCGTGGAAAGAGAGCGCGGGTGCTCGGGGACTCTTATTTTAAAAGCGGACTTTTACAGGAGGGGAGAGAGATCCGGGGAGAGAGATCGGTGGCACAGGTGTGCTGCGGGTGTGGATAGTGCAGCAGAGGCGGAAGCAGCCGGGAGCGTGGCTAGAACGCCAGCAGGATTCGGCGCAGCATTAGCCGGCAGTAGGGGCTTGGTCCGAGTGGCGTGTGAGTGCAGCGGCTGGCAGCAGATTCAGGAGGAACTGCTGGAGTGTGTGCATGCGGTGACGTCAGCGGCGGCTCAAAGGGAATGCTGGATAGAAGACCGAGGGTCATCCTATACACCACAGGCGTGTTGCTGCAATTTCTGGGTAGTGGTTTCGATCACTACCCGGAACTGTGTGAGTACGAGCAGCTGTTTTACAGGTGGTGTATATTTTAAGGAACCAGGAGTGCTGGACTGCCATTGCTTTTATTAATTAACTCTAAATACTCTGACTACACTCGGAAACCCTCTCTGTAGCCACTAGGCTAATTTAAACCCAAGCTTGAGTACACAAAGGACATATTACTGGTCAGTCTTTTCTTTTATTTTGTCCTAGAGCGGCGTGGTGAGACTCAAGGGAGCCGTGTCTACATTCCCCTGGTCGTTATGGACTTCTTTTATTGAAACAGTGAACCGGACTTTCCTTCCTTTTAGTTCCTGTGTATTCTTGGTTCCCCTTTGTGTTTTTTTTGGTTTATTTGGTATTATTCTTTTGTTTTGCGTTTTTGTTTATTTATTTTCCTGTTGTTTTGCTTTCGTTCCCATTAATCTACCGCAACGACCTAGCTTTTAGTGTGTATATATTTGCTCAAAGTATAAAATAAAACATTGCTTGTTTGAGTATGCTGTCTCCTGTTGGGATCACTGGCTCATACTCTGTTCCCTCCCAAACGAATTTATTATTTCTTTACTAGTGTGGGTGAGTCGTGTGGAGTTTGGGTTAAATTGGGTTCTGGTTGTACATCTTTCTCTATCTCAATGGTTCCTAGGAGTAGTAAATTTTAATAGTAGGTTTTAAGTGTTCTAGATTGTTTTAAAATTCTATTCCTAGGGGCTATGTGATATGTTGGAAGTCCCTGGTTATTTTAGGAATACATACATGGTTTAACACTACCTTATATTTAACTAACCCACGCGACACCCGCCCCTTTTTTGGCGTAGTCGGCAGGATTGGGAGTGAAAGAGTGCCAGTTTTCCCAAAGGATAACAGAAAAAAAAAATTTTCATAATGATGATGCCGGTGTTTCCAGGTGCCCCTTGGGTACCTAAGTTTAAAGGACCTGATGGTGATTTTATGTACTCTGATTGGAAAGAACAGGTACAAGGTTTGTTGGAGGTACAAGATCTTACAGAACCTAGGAAGGTGCAGATTTTAATGGGTGCTCTATCGGGAGAAGCAAAGCGAGAAGTAAATGTGTTAGAAGCTGGGGATAGAGATACAGCAGTGAAAATTTTCAAACACTTGGATAACTTGTATGCAGCTGAAGTACCACTTCCTGTCCTAAGCACACAATTCTTTAGTTGTAGACAGAGGCCAGGTGAGACTTTTAAAGCTTTTGTGTTACGATTGAGGGAACTTTTCTGCAGACTGCAGAGGCGAAACCCGGAGGGAGCCCTCACTGAAACACAGTTGAAAGACCAGCTGTTGTTGGGGCTAGAAGATGGACCGTTCAGACGGGCTTTGCAGACTTTTGCTCGGAGAATGCCTGCAGGGACCTTCGCAGACCTACACCAAGAAGCCTTACTATTGGAAACCGAATATGGGCCCAACAGGTATGATATGTCATGTTCAGTGATCCGTGAGACCAGTGCATCTCATTCGCGTCCACAACAGGCGGATTGGAGGGCGGAGCTGAAACAAGAGTTGCTGCAAGAAATGCGTGGCCAAATGCGCGAATTGACCCAAGAGGTAATCAAAGAGCTGAAACCTTTGTGTTGTGAACCCAGCCCTAATGTTCCGCCTACTAGGGCTACTACCAGCCGAAACCGGGATCCGACACAACCAAATCAATGGGATGCTGATGGTAAGCCTATTTGTCGTCGTTGCAAGCAACCTGGACATTTTGCTAGGAACTGCAGGGGAACTGCTGTTGTAGGGCCGCATTTAAACTAAATTGCCCTGCTGCAGAGGTCCAAGCAGTGGGGCCCTTGGCTGAGACAGACCATAATAGGACCACAGAGACTTTTATTGGAAATTGCCCTATAGTAGAAATTCTGGTGGAAAATGTAAAATGTACAGGACTTTTAGATACTGGTTCTCAGGTTACCCTGATGCAACACCAAATGCTGAAGAAGTATTTCCCTCAGTATCAGATGGGTAGAGCCCCTATTTTAACACTAAAAGCTGCTAATGGACTTGAAATACCCTATGTTGGCTATGCTGTTCTGAACTTCGAAGTCGCTGGAGTTCAGATCCCAGAACGGGGTGTTGTGATCGTTAAAGATGAGTGTTCTACTTACCCAATGATTATTGGCATGAATGTCCTGTCTGCATGCTGGAATGATCTCTTCCAGGAACGAGAGTGGCTGAGGTGGAAAGGAACCTCCCCCAGGAATGACAGAAAACTGTGGCAGCAAACACTTGCGACCTGCCAACGGATTGCTGCCCAAGAGCAGCGAGATGGCTTTGTGGGTCATGTCTGGTCTGCTAGCCGGCGTAGGATCTGTGTTCCCCCAGAAAGTGAAATGATCGTGTGGGGACGTGTCCGGGGGAACAGGAGGGGCCAAGAATACTGTGGCCTAGTGGAGCCAGTGTTGGATGGAGGTGCTTTGACTGTGGCACGGACAGTAGCGAGGGTAAAGTATGGACGAATCCCTGTCCGCCTGTGTAATGTTCACCCGTATCCTATGTTTATAGGAAAGTTTCAGAAGCTGGGCAAACTGTATGAAGTGCAACAAGCTGATGTCCATGGACAATATGATCTCCAGCTGGACGTTAAGTCAGAAGGCGTGGTGGAAGTGAGTGTAATCGAGACTGTTCCTGTGGGGAAGGGCACCCCCACATTTGAGGTGAGCCAGTTTGCTACCCGTTCGGATCTAACAGATCAGCAGCAGGTTGAATTAGGTCACTTACTCCAAAAGTGGACTAGTGTGTTTGCCCAGAACGAGGAAGACTTTGGATGCACCGATGCTATCCATCATAGCATACCTACAGGTGGGGCCCTTCCTATTAGAGAGAGGTTCCGACCTCTACCCCCTAAGATGTACCAAGAGATGCGAACATTGCTTGCCGATATGCTGAATAGTGGTGTAATTTCTGAGAGTTCTAGCCCTTGGGCTGCCCCAGTCGTGATGGTCAGGAAAAAGGATGGAAATTGGCGATTTTGTGTAGATTACAGAAAATTGAATTCTGTCACTCTTAAGGATGCTTTTCCCATGCCCAGGATTGAAGAGACCTTGACTACCTTAACCCAAGCACAGTGGTTTAGCACTCTTGACCTGGCTAGTGGCTATTGGCAGGTGGGTGTACATCCAGATGATCAACCAAAGACTGCATTTGCTACACCATTAGGATTATTCCAGTTTCGTAGGATGCCTTTCGGATTGTGCAACGCGCCAGCTACCTTCCAGCGACTAATGCAGTATTGCCTGAGAGGCCAAGTAGCTGAATTTCTGTTTGTTTATTTAGATGATATAATTGTGTATTCTGCTGACTTCTCTCTGCATTTACAACACCTGGAACAAGTGTTTGAACGCCTCAGTCGGTACGGATTGAAGCTGAGGCCAGACAAGTGCAACCTGCTCCAGAAGCAAGTTAAGTTCCTGGGACATGTGGTGGATGGGTGCGGTGTACGTCCCGACCCGGAGAAAATTGCTGCTGTCCAAGAGTGGGCGGTTCCTACAACCATCAAGGAGGTGAGGGCATTTTTGGGACTTGCTGGCTATTATAGACGCTTCATTGATGGGTTTGCTAAGCTGGCACGGCCGTTGAATTCACTGTTGGTAGGTATGCCAGTGGACAGAAAGACCTCCCATCGCCAAATCAGTTGGACACCTGCATGCCAAAGCGCCTTTGAACAGTTGAAACAGCATCTTACTGAAGCTCCTATCTTGGCTTATGCAAACTTTTCAGAACCTTTTATTGTATACACTGATGCCAGTAATCAAGGATTGGGGGCAGTTTTGTCTCAGATGCAGGATGGCCGTGAACGTGTCATTGCATATGCTAGTCGGAGCCTTCACCCAAGTGAGAAAAATGATGCCAATTATAGCTCTTTTAAATTGGAATTTTTGGCGCTGAAGTGGGCAGTTACTGAGAAATTCCGTGGTTATCTCACAGGAGCCAAGTTCACCGTCATGACCGATAACAACCCGGTGGCTCATTTGCAGACTGCTAAGCTGGGGGCCACTGAGCAACGGTGGGTAGCCCAATTGGCCAGCTTTGATTTCGAGGTGAAGTACCGGGCGGGTCGTGAAAATGGAAATGCTGACGCACTATCTAGATTCCCTTGTGTTAAGGTTCCCCCAAGTGTAGGGGTGATGGCAGCTGGACTGCAGGAGGCCTCTGGCGAAACAGAGATGCCCGTGGAAGCTGTGGACTGGCAGCATGCCCAGGAGCAGGATGATGGTGTGCGTACCCTGAAATGGTATGTAGAACAAGGGGTTTTCCCCACGGCTGCTGAGAGGAAGGCTCTGCCAAGAGTGTCACAACAGTTGCTCCACCAGAGACGAAAGTTGCAAAGTAAGGATGGACTCTTGTACAGGATTGTTATTGACCCCTTCACGAATGAGCCCTATTCCCAGATTGTCTGCCCAGTACAGTGGCGGAAAGAGGTTTGGTTGCGGTACCATGAGGCTACAGGACACTCTGGGGTTGAGAAGACCCTGCTTCGCATAAGGCGGCATTTCTATTGGCCCCAAATGGAGGAAGAGGTGAGAGGGTTCCAGTCTGGGTGTGTCTCTTGTGGTTTGCAGAAAGGTAATATGGAGCTTAAGGCCCCTTTGCACCCCATTTCTGTGTCTTTTCCCTTAGAGGTGATAGCACTAGACTTTCTGTCCTTAGGTAGGCCAACAGATACTTACCAGAATATCTTGGTAGCAGTAGACATGTTTACTCGCTATGCATGGGCGATCCCCACAAGAGACCAAACAGCTAAGACTACGGTAAAAGCTTTGTGGCTGCATGTGATCCAGACATTTGGGTGTCCACTAAGATTTCATTCTGATAGAGGGCCTAATTTCGAGTCTGCACTTTTCCAGCAGCTATGCGAGGCTTATGGTATAACCCGAAGTAGGACCACGTCATATCATCCGGCTGGGAATGGTAGAGTAGAGCGCATGAACCAGACCCTGCTCCATATGTTACGTACACTAGAGGTGCAGAAGCAGGACAGGTGGCCAGAGTTTCTCCCTGAGTTGCTTCAAGCTTATAATAATACTGTCCATAGTGCTACTGGTTTTACCCCGTCTTATTTGATGTTTGGTAGGGTAGTTCGTACCCCAGTAGACACAGGCCTGGGTGTAGGACAGGGACAGCCAAGGAAGAGCTTGAGTGGGTGGGTACAGGATCACCACCAGAAATTGACCTGGGCATATTCTGTAGCTAAACGGAGAATGGATGAGGCAGCAAGTCAGTCTAAGCAGCAGTTTGATCGCCGTGCTAAGGCAACCCCTCTACTTCCAGGACAGAGAGTTTGGGTACGGGACAGGAATAGACAAGGGCGAGGGAAGCTGTGTGGTTGGTGGAGTCCCACTCCTTATGTTATAGTTGAGTCAATTGGAGAGACTGGGGTAGTATATAAGGTGAGGCCGGAACAGGGAGGACCAGAGAAAACACTCCATAGGAATGCCTTAAAACAGTGTTTGTCTAAGCCCAGTGGTCCTCAACAGAGCCAGCAGGAGGAAAGGGAAACGGGGGCTGACGGCGGGTTTATTCCTTATAGTGTTTGGACTGCAACCCCGAATGTACCTGATGAGGTTTTGGCCAATGTTCCTGTTCGCCGTTCCACTCGTGCTAATTTTGGACAGAGACCGGTACGTTATAGAGAGGATTCTTAATTATAGCAGGGACTGCTTATGTTTTAGCGTGGGGGGGTGTTAGACGGGTCAAAAAAGTGTTATTTTCTTGATTTATCTTTAAAATACATTTTGGATTTGTGTTGGTGTATTTATGTTTTGAGTGTTTGGTTTTACTTAAATTTTTCGTGTGCTGTGTAATTTTGGGTGTTTTTGATTTCTTTTGGGGCCGTCTGACTATCTCCACCTGAACCTAATAACTGTCTCTTTAATCAGCCTATCAGCGTGGAAAGAGAGCGCGGGTGCTCGGGGACTCTTATTTTAAAAGCGGACTTTTACAGGAGGGGAGAGAGATCCGGGGAGAGAGATCGGTGGCACAGGTGTGCTGCGGGTGTGGATAGTGCAGCAGAGGCGGAAGCAGCCGGGAGCGTGGCTAGAACGCCAGCAGGATTCGGCGCAGCATTAGCCGGCAGTAGGGGCTTGGTCCGAGTGGCGTGTGAGTGCAGCGGCTGGCAGCAGATTCAGGAGGAACTGCTGGAGTGTGTGCATGCGGTGACGTCAGCGGCGGCTCAAAGGGAATGCTGGATAGAAGACCGAGGGTCATCCTATACACCACAGGTGTGTTGCTGCAATTTCTGGGTAGTGGTTTCGATCACTACCCGGAACTGTGTGAGTACGAGCAGCTGTTTTACAGGTGGTGTATATTTTAAGGAACCAGGAGTGCTGGACTGCCATTGCTTTTATTAATTAACTCTAAATACTCTGACTACACTCGGAAACCCTCTCTGTAGCCACTAGGCTAATTTAAACCCAAGCTTGAGTACACAAAGGACATATTACTGGTCAGTCTTTTCTTTTATTTTGTCCTAGAGCGGCGTGGTGAGACTCAAGGGAGCCGTGTCTACATTCCCCTGGTCGTTATGGACTTCTTTTATTGAAACAGTGAACCGGACTTTCCTTCCTTTTAGTTCCTGTGTATTCTTGGTTCCCCTTTGTGTTTTTTTGGTTTATTTGGTATTATTCTTTTGTTTTGCGTTTTTGTTTATTTATTTTCCTGTTGTTTTGCTTTCGTTCCCATTAATCTACCGCAACGACCTAGCTTTTAGTGTGTATATATTTGCTCAAAGTATAAAATAAAACATTGCTTGTTTGAGTATGCTGTCTCCTGTTGGGATCACTGGCTCATACTCTGTTCCCTCCCAAACGAATTTATTATTTCTTTACTAGTGTGGGTGAGTCGTGTGGAGTTTGGGTTAGATTGGGTTCTGGTTGTACATCTTTCTCTATCTCAATGGTTCCTAGGAGTAGTAAATTTTAATAGTAGGTTTTAAGTGTTCTAGATTGTTTTAAAATTCTATTCCTAGGGGCTATGTGATATGTTGGAAGTCCCTGGTTATTTTAGGAATACATACATGGTTTAACACTACCTTATATTTAACTAACCCACGCGACACATACTTGAAGCAAATGGTATTATACCCAGTCAGAATTGCCAGAGGGTGTGGTGGGCATACCCCCCCCCCCCAAAAAAAAAAATCTGTGCACCTAAGATAGTGTTTGAAGATGGCAGATATTGAAGGGTTTGCTTCAAGTCCTATTTGACCCTCTCCATCTGCCCATTAGTCTGTGGGTGAAATCCCAAGTCTTTCAGTAGCCCCAAGAACTGGTAAAATGCTTGCCAGAAGTGATTAATGAACTGGGAGCCTTGTCAGGAGACTAAATCCTGGGGAATGCCATGGATGTTCACACTATGCTCCAAAGTAGCTCTGCAGTCCGTTTGGCCAATGGGAAGACTGTTGGGAATATGGATTTACAGGCCTTAGAAAAGTGATCAGCTATTACCAGGATCACTGAATTGCCATGAGAGACAGAATGACCATTAACAAAATTGAGGGATGGTTGGGACCTTCAATGGTGGGCCACCAGAAGTTTCTAAGCTGCTTCTCCCTCAGGGTGGCCACCAGAAGTGCCTCTGTAAAAATTCCAGTGTTCTGCTGATACCAGGGTGTATGATTAACTGGAAGCCATGTCCCCAAGACTCTGGCCCTGGTCAAGGACAGGACATACAGTTTCCTTGGGGGCCCATTGTAGGGCCTTCCTAATTATGATCTCTAGTTCAAAGCATACTGAAGCCAAATGTGAATGTCTGGGAGGACTGGCGTGGGGTCTGACTGGGGAGCAGGAGCTTCCTATTGCCTGGAAAGGGCATTGGCCATGATATTCTTCCTGGGCAGGATGACAAGTCAAAGTCAAATCAGTTAAACCATTCCTGTCTGGTCTGCCGTGGGTTCAACCACTTAGGACTCTTATTTTTGAGGTCAATCCTGACCACAAAAGGATGCTTAGCCCCCTTGAGCTGTTGGCCCAATCAGATTTCTTATTTTCACCCCTACCCCTTGCTTTTGAGGTAGTGGTTGAAGTCCTCACCTATGAAATGGTGAACCTGCCCGTCTGCAGGGACAGCAGAGGAGGGGAAAGTTCAGCTCCTCACTGCTGGGCTTTAGTTACATTTAGGGATCATACGCCTTCAAAGAGGGGGCAATTATTTATTACCACCCCCCCTAATTCTTCAGTGATATGAAGCTGGTGTCAGATATTCTCCAGCTTCTTGTTTGAATTTTCCTGTTCCACCTTAAATGGAGCAGCAGTTACATTCTGGCACACATTGGTACTGGTGGACTATTTAAGGTGGAATGGGAAATTTAGCCAGCTAGCTACTGAGACATTACTATAAAGGCTAACTATTAGTGAATTACTATGCTTGTTATGAAGGAAAGGACCATAATACACTACATAATACACATTTGTGGGTTTTCATCAGACACTTGTGCAGCTATTTTACCATTTTTTTCCTTCTTTTTCCTCATATCTCTCTGTTTGGAGTGAGGTTCTGAAAAACCTGCATTTGTAGGGTCATGTAGTCCTAACACTTCATCCTACCCCTCGATCTCAACAAGAAGCGGGACACCCTACCCCTAGATGCGAACAGGCAAAACTGAGGGGTAGGGTTGAGTGTTGGGGTGAGGGGTGAAATGCCTCAAGCCTGCCTGCGAGTAGCTCCCAGTTCCCTGCATCATAATTAGACTCAGCTGTTGTGAGACGGTGGGAGTAATAGGCACAAGGTCTGAGCTTTTTATGTGGGCCTGTTCATTGGTAGAGGGCACCCTTACCCTCAGATCAGAAGGGTTCACTTGTACCAGAAAGGGGACATAAGGACCTGGCAAGTGGAGCAGAGCTGATATGAGGCAATGTTTCTGTTCTTGACATGCGTGCTCAGCCTCAGGAGTCACTAACTTATGCTGCTTATTAAGAGCTATTAAGGTGACATAACCTGAGCCAATCCTTCCAGGGCTGCCACAGACCCAAAATACCACACAAAGTGACAGATTGCAAAAAATCGCAAATCCCAAGAACTGCTGGACCAGTTTGATGGAGGTGGGACGTGGCCAGTTAACCACTGCTTTGATTTTGGCAGGGTCCACCTGGAGGCTTCCCTTGGAAACCACAAATCCTAAGAAGGCTACAGAAGGTACATAAACCAAGCTGTATTCAAACGTTACATATGCAAAAATCAAACATGCCCTCAGAGGGTTGAAGAGTCAGCTTTGGAGAACATCAGTAAAAGCTCTGACCTTCACTGACAGAATAGCACTCTGGTTTTACCCAAAGTGAGTGAGAGGAAGTGAAGGAAAGTGGAGTCTCACACCTTTCAGTGAGTGTCTGAAAACTGGTGCTAGTAATTTAGGGTCTTTTTCCTCAGTGGGCAGTGTGGTGGTCATCACCAACCTGTAAACCACCTTTGTGGATGCGGACTCAATCTCCCAGAATCCTCTGGGAGATTACATGACAAACCATATGACTTGGCGCCCCTATCAGCGCTCCATGTCTCCGGAATATTGATGAGCATCACCTGTGTGTTGTATCATGTGCTACATCTAGAATAGTATATAGCCCAGGCTAAAGCTTAGAACAGTCGTGAGGTACTGCCTCACTCTGTGTTGGTCTACTGAGCGGTTTTTCCTCTTGGTATTCGTTTTCCGGTTTATGCTCTTTTTGCTCTGCTCCTTGGATTTGTTTGCTTCTTTCTCTGGTCTTGGATTTGAACTCGGCCTGTTTTTTTTTGTTTTGACCACGACTTGGAACTCTGTTTATATCAGTAAAGCCCTTCGGTAACCTTCATCTGCCAGCGTCTGACTGTGATTGAAACCTCACACATTTAAAGTATGCTTGATTTATATTGATGCATTTTTTTTTGCCGTTGTGGTTTAATTCCTCAATCATTGCTTCAATTTATTTAATGCTTTAACTAATGCACTTTATGACCCTGTTGAGGTTTTGATAAACGTGGCTGAAACGTTGCAGTGTGAGGATAGATTCCACTGCAAAAAGTGATTCCTTAGTAAGAAAATCAGATGTATATTACAAGTTAAGTTAAAAATTAATGACACGTCGGCGAATATTTATAATCGACTTTGTCGATTAATCGTTACAGCCCTACATTTAAGCATGCGAATGATTCTATATGGAACTCATGGTTCTATATAGAACAATTACTTTTACTAAAGAACCCTTGAAGAATCTTTTAAAGGGTGGGGCATTGTGTGCGCTGAGGAAAGAAATACTGCAGGACTGAAGGCCACATGACCGAAAACAATATTAAACCACAAAATCAAATAATATTCTTCCTTCGATCTGATTTTAAGGTCATTAAGAGGCTCGTTTGGCTTTAATTACCGTCCAGAGAGTTTTGGCCTCTGTGCTGATCTATAGGAGGCTGCACTTTAACACGGACTTAAACCTCTCAGAATGAAGCGTTGTGTCTCTGAGCGCGGCGCTACATCATCCAATTAGGACGAACAAAAGAGCGCCCAGGAGGCTCGTGGTAATACAAGAGCTAATGATCCAGTGTGAGGCTGTGGGAGCGGCTGGAGATATGAATATATATGTGCGTGTGGATGGATATGGGATGTTCTGGTTAGACTAATAGAATCTGACCGGCTCTGCTGGCAATAAGAAACGGCTCAAATGAGGGACGGTCATTCAGCAGCAGAGGAAAGAGAAAAGGAGAGGAGTGCTCATCCTATTAGGGCTGAACTTTCTCCTGGGAGAAGAATACATAATGGGTTATAGATTTCAGGTCTGAATGCAGAACCTGGAGATTTTATTGCTTCATCACAGGGAACTCCAGAGAGGTTCAGTAAGAGAGACGCTCCCCTGAGTTGTAACTCCAGCTTGCTGGTGTACAGTAAGAGCCTGTGGCTCAGATGGTTGGGTTTAAGGTCACTAATTCGCTTGCTTGGATAAAAACCTTACACAAAAACTAAAACTTACACAAAACCTGTGCAACTCAGTCCTGGAGGTCGGCAGCGCTGCTGCGTTTAGTACTTACCCCAGATTTAGAACCAAGCAGAGCCTGTGGACTATATACACGATATGGCCAAAAGTTTGTGGACACCTGTTTCTCTCAAAATCGAGAATATTTCAAAAATAATAATTTTTAAAATTCCTCTTTTGCTGAAGTAACAGCCTCTACGCCTCCAGATAACCTGATGTTGGAACATTGCTGTGAAGATTTAGTAGCATTCAGCCACAGGAGCATTAGTGAGGTGAGGTAATGATATTGGATGAATACTTCCCGATCACAAACATCACCTTAAATTCATCCTAAAAGGTGTTCCAGGTCACCCCCGAGAACACCGTTCCACTGCTACACAGCCCAATGCTGGGGGGCTAGCCTTGGGCATGGTGACCTTAGGCTCGTGAGAGTGTCTCTCAGAATGTCCTACTATGCAAAGATGCGCTGGTTCAGAAACTAAAGATTTCATTACTGTTAATGATGTTTGTATTGTTATCATGTATATGACAACAAAATAATCAACCCAGTAACATTACAGAGCCATGACCAGCATAGCTTGTGTGAATCATGACTTGGCGAATTGTCTTTTGGTGGATTTCATAGGCAAGTCAGTAGCAGACTAGAGCTCTGTGTGTTTAATATTTACAGACATATTAAGAGATCTTCAAGCAGAGGCTGTAACGTCCAATTGTGAAAAAAGTTCATGTAGGTCACTGGGATGTGGGGAGTGGGGGTGCTGAGAGGCTAGATCTCATGCTTATTTCAAAGAGGAGTTTCTATTTTTCCAATTTTATTTACCCCACTTCCAAAAAAGTTGGGAAAAGTGTAAATAAAACCAAATGCAGTGATGTACAAATAATTTAAACCCTATATTTAATTGAAAATAGTACAGAGAGAACATATCGAACGTTGAAAATGTTTGTTTTTTGAAAAATATTTGCCCATTTTGAATTTGATGCCAACAACATGTTCCAAAAAAGTTGGGACGGCAGCAGCAAAAGGCTGGTGATGTTGTGTAATGCTTGAAAAAAAGCGCCAGCGGTCTCGTGGCAACAGGTCAGTAACATGATTGGGAATAAAGAGCGTCTGAGACAGGCTGAGCCTCTCAGGAGTAAAGATGAGGAGGGGTTCACTAACGTTTCTCAACATAAAACAGCAAAGATCTTCTGCTTTTCATCGTCTACAGTATATAATAACATTCAAAGGTTCAGAGAATCTGGAGAAATCTCTGTGTGTGAGGGACGAGGCTGAACACCAGTATCTGCTGGACGTGATCTTTGGGCCCTCAGGCAGCACTGCATTAAAAACAGACATGATTCTGTAGTGGAAATCACTGCATGGGCTCAGAAACACTTCTGAAAACCACTGTCTGTGAACATAGTTCATCACTGCATCCACAAACGCTGTTAAACTCTAAAACACAAAGAAGAAGCCAAATATAAACAAAATATATACACCAATGAATCAAAATGTGAAATTCTTTTAGGAAATCATGGACACCGTGTCCTCCAGGCTAAAGACCACTCAGCTTGTTATCAGCTCACAGTTCTAAAGACAGTATTGTGAAGGCGCCATTAAAGCTGAATGATATATACAGGTTTTGGCAAAGTATGTTGCCATCCAGACGACGTCTTTTTCAGGGAAGGCCTTGGTTATTTCAGCAAGACGATGCCAAACCACATTCTGCATGTATTACAGCAGCACTGCTCCGTATTAAGAGTCCAGGCGCTAAACTGACCAGTCCAGACCGGTCACCACTGAAAACATTTGGCTCATTATTAAATGAAAAATACGACAAATGAGCCCCTGAAACTGCTGAGCAGCTGAAATCCTGAATCGAACAAGAACAGAAAATATTTCACTTTCAGAACTACAGCAGCGTCTCCTCAGTTCCCGAACACTTAGAGTGCTGTTAAAGGAGAGGTGATGACACACAGCGGTAAACACGCCCCCTGTCCCGACTTTTTTGGAACATGTTGTTGGCATCAAATTCAAAATGGGCACGTATTTTTCACAAAACAATGAAATTTCTCAGTTTCAACATTTGATATGTTGTCTTTGCACCGCTATTGAAATATAGTGTTTACATGATTTTGACTTTTGTTAATGGGGTTGTATATTTTTTCAAAATGTGCAGTAGCTGCACTGTTTAAGTTGATGTTAGAATTTCATAGCAGTGTACCGAATTGCTTCCCTTGCCCACAGCTGGCTGCTTTGTGGGCACGTTGCTAAAACACACACACAGGTTGAGGTTCAAGGAAAGAAAGTATAGAGATAAATGCAAAGTAGTGTTTCTAAACATTTGTAAAAATCATCTCACATAATAATAAAATCATTACAGCATCGGTTACATCTGCTGCTCATTGCTCGTCCTCATGGCACGACTTTGGGCAACACATCTACACGATCGGTCACCACAAAGTTCGTGCAGTATGAGAAAGCAGAGAGGGGATGTACATCGGTGGTCTGATGTGTCTGAGTGTATATCATCATCTGTCGCCTCATTATGATGCAGTACGGTTTGTTGTAAAGTATCACAGGACATTTAGAAAACCTGATTTAATTTCATGTGATTTTCTGCTCGACTGTATTTTCTGATCTGATGGTCTTTCTGTCTTCGTCACCACTGCAGCCTCACTCTGACCTGGAATTAATCAGTGGAGATAATGACGCCTCTACGAACCCCGTCACTTCTGCTCATTCATTAAACCAAAGAGAGATGGATGTGCGGTCAGTGCTGGACATTAGTCTCTCTCTTCCAGAGCCAGAGACGCTCCTGCTGTTCTGCTGTGACTGACAGAACATCATTACTTGATCTGCTTGAACTTACAGGTGAAATTTTTGTGGTCAAACCGTTCCAAACCCACGGAAACCATCAAGTGTTTGTTGGTTTCTGATGGTTTTGAAATGTTTTGGCTTGATAATGGGTTGATTTCACAATTTAAAAGGATCCCAATTGTTTAACAGGTGAATATTGGATGACTCTAAATGCATTTGATGGTTCCCTAATGGGACATGAAAATGTTCTACAGGAAACTAGTGGTCTCCATTGAAAGCCAATTCCCAGTAAAAAGCAGAAGGATGAGGTTTTCATCCTGATCATCCCAACATCTCTAGATCTTTTTCAGCAGGAAGGACCACAAAATTCAAATACAGCACCAAAAGGCACATGACGTTTTGCGGAAATAAAGAATTCCAGAACCTTTTGAGGATCTAAGACATTCTAAGCTTTTTTTTTTTTTTAGGGATTAACGCTTCGAGGGACCTTTTAAGGAACTGAGGATTTTTAAGAATATTTTTAATATTTTGAAGAAGAAGAAGAATTTGAGTAGTTGGATCCTCAGGAACTTCAGGAATCTTGAGTCTTCCTGAGTCATTTAAGGACCTAAAGTGTTCTGTAAACATTTTGAAGAAAGTGAAGAGCTCTGTTTTTTTTAAAGAACTGCATAGTTTTTGAGACACACCGTTCTTCAAGTGTTTTCCTTCAGGATGAACTAAGCTCTTTGTAAGGAAGATCCACACACTTCCAGAAGGAAGTTCCTGAAGGAGATCTATCCAGTTGCTGTGATCCACACAGGTCCTGAAGGTGAGCCATACAGTTCCTGAATGTCAGACACACATTCTCTGGCACATGATCCACGCAATTTCTGGAGATGATTTACAGTTCCAGAAGATGATCCACAGACGTCTAGAAGATTATCCACACAGTGATTTACCCAGTTTAAGGGTGTGATCAGTTCCTGAAGATGATCCACACAGTTCCTGAAGGTGACCCACCAGTTTAAGATTGTGATCAGTTCCTGAAGATGATCCACACAGTTCCTGAAGGTGACCCACCAGTTTAAAATTGTGATCAGTTCCTGAAGAATGTTCAGTTCCATACAGTTTGTGGACAGTGCATCTCTCGCACTGCTCTGTGGTTCCTCATTTTTCTCCAGTAACTCCCATTCATTAAAAAAGGCTCCTGGTTTCTCCACACGTCCAGCTGGAACTTCAGCAGAGCGAGTGTGGTTCAGAAAGAAACCAGCAATTCTCTCTCTCTCTCTCTCTCGTCAGTTCCCCCTCATGCTGTAGGCTGTGGCTCATGCTGCCCCCAGAGGCAGAGCCTGGAATAACACCTCATTTACTTTTGGGCAGCTTGTGATCAGACTCACTTTGTCTGAATCCGAAATGATACAAATAGTGTAGAGTTGGGATTTAGAAGACTTCATTCCCTAATTATTATGACCTATGAAGGGCACTATGTAGGGAGGAGTCAGAGTTTATATATATATATATATATATATATAAAATTTCTTATATTTTTTTGTTTTCCCTTGAGGTTCACTTAAAACATGAGTGGCATTTAATGTATGAAAAACAATTAATTTCCACATGAGTATTTTATCTTCATCCCTTAGAAGTAAACAGGCCATTTTTGTTCTTGTGCCTTTAAGACTAATATGTTAATGAGCTGTGTTCTGATTGGCTGCTTTGTATTGTTGCTCATTTTAAAAAGCAGTCCAGGCTGAAACACTTCTAAACACATCTAATAACTTCAGAATTTATGGGTGCTGCTTTCGTCCTGTACCGGGGATTAAGTGGTATGTTTTGAAACCACATCAATCTTTAAATATTACATCAAACTTTATTATAAAAAAAGGAAAGTTTGATTCCGCATTATATGGGCACCTACAAATTTTTAATAATAATAATAATAATAATAATAATAATAATAATAATAATAATAATGAATTTTATTTGTAACCTTTCATGTACTGCACTACATCCAATTAAACAGGGTTCATTTATTCTCTCTCTCTCTGAGATCCTCCTAATAAAACACTACACTAGACAGCTACAAGACTCCGCGAGTGGCATAGCAGCCAAAGGGTGTACCCATAGATATCCATACGTAGATGCCATGCTGCCTGTTCTCTGTCTGAGGCAATACGTCTAGGCGTCCGCCATATTGGAGAGGTCAAGATCCACTTGTGATCAAATTCACTTGTATTGAGAGACGAAGAATCTCAGTATTAAATCGGCTTCATTACTCAACCGAGTGTCACCAAATCTGTTCAGTTACAATCCTTAGACACAGAATAATCTAGGCAGAATAATCTAGACAGCTCTCGGTAGCTTTTAGACATTATCCTGACATTAAACACAGAGTTTAACGGGAGTAGAAACCCAAACTCACACATCAGCAAATCCATCAGTGTGTGAATCACTTCTAATCTTAACACACAGATATAAAATAACCCCCCGAAGCACACAAGAAGGACGAAGCTGAAGGGGCTTCACCAGCTGCCTGTTTGAGTTTTACCAAAACGGGAAAATTGGAACAAGAAGCTGGCAAATAAGAAGCTAACTTCAGCTTCGCATAAGAAAGTGCTAACATTAATATTTTATATCTACACGGATTAAGGGATGTTAGAACTTACTGCTACAAAGCCTTAACCATCATGGTAAATAAATGACTACTACATAAAGTTAAGACTCCCTGAATGGACTATTAAATGAAATAAGCTGAATATAAAACCAGAGGAAAAACTAAATCACATCAACGGGTTCTCTGAGCTACACCAACCACATAAAACATGACAGAAACAATACGCATCACACGAACATGAGAGTGGATCACTGCGCTCCCTCCGTTATATAACCCTATCCCACTTTCGGAGAGCAATGTTGTTGAAATAATATAATTTTGGACAGTAACTTTCTTAAACTGCCACTCTGTGATGATACTGGATGGCGGCGTCTAACGCAGCCTCTAGGTATTTATTCCTATGGCTGTACCAACGATGAAGCACAGACAGAGCAGGACACTTCACACTAACACACCAGCACTTACAGCGCCTCTTTCTGGAGGAGGAAGATGGAGATGAAACATCCAGCAGGTTTAATGAACCAAAAGAAACAGCCCAAAATCACTTCAAAGTCGGGTCATATTGACATTAAAAGTAGTTTTTTTTTCCTTTGTTTTAAAACTATTATTTTAGATATTATTTTTCCCCCTGACACCAGCGATACATCTGAGCTTATGCATCAATGTTACAGTGACTCTTTCATACAGCTGCCGCCACGGTTTTACATTCCTAACACCTAACCGGAACACTGCTTAGACTACAACTCCTATTCAGTCAGTGACGTTTGTTTTTCCTTTCTACCAGTTTGTAAATCAGGGGATGATTGATTGATGGCTGGGTCATTTCCTAATTATGTTGGAAGTTAAAAGTTAATATATGTGACCAGGAGCCAGGTGGCGGACGCATGTGCGGAGATAAGCAAGTTTTATTAAGGGCAAATCCAGGGTCATGGTCAAGATGGTCCAGGTTCAAAAAGCCAACACAGAGAGATTTGGGTTCAGACATGACAAACAGCAGAATGCAACAGAACCAACAAACGAAGCAAACAACAGAGACCAAGCCAAATATGAGGAAAACACAGGGATTAAATACACTGGGAAAACGAGGGAAAGGTGGAGACAGTCAGGGGCGGAGTCACAAAACAAGGGGCATGAATCAAACCAAATGCACATGGAAGGCCAAGACAAAAGCACATTGAGTGGGAGGAGCCAATCGTGACAATATAACGTGTAAGGCTTTCTGTCCCGCTCCTGAAGTCCTAACCAATAGGAGAGCTCACCCTGCTGTAACGACCCTGATAGGCCCTTTTCACATTTTTTCTGCTCGTTGCAGGGTGCAGGGTGACGCTGCCTCGGCTAAAACAACAATTTATTAGTCATTTATTTACAGCTCACTCAACTATTTGAGCCTGAAACCAAAACCAGCCTCATCTCAGTTTCAGTGGTTTGTCAAATGACTATGAGCAGAGGGGAAATGAGTTTGTGGAGTTAATAAAGGAATAAACTTTGTCATATGGAGTAAAAGAACCTCAAGTGTCTGTATTTCAGTGTTGCTGACTAAAATTACACTGAGTGCAGTTCATGGTTTAAAGTTGCTGCTGCAGCCGCTTTCAGTGGCACAGTTTTCATGGAAAACGTCTACAGTGGTGCTACGGACCCTGATGATCCGGCGCGCCCCCTGCTGGCATGTGCATGTTTAGCTTTTTGCCAACTATTTCACTGTTAGTGAGCTGTCTCAACATCTCCAGCTGACAGTTAATCCAGTGTTTTTGTGACGTGCAACCAGAAAGCAGACGCTTACGGTTAGAGATCAAAAAAGGAAGCTTCATTTGGGGAATTGTAGATGCAGGGAATAGTCAGGAGACAGGCATGGGTCAAGTCCAGTAAATACAGCAAAAGAAGAAATGCGATCATAACAGAAGAGGTCAAGGCAAGGCAGAGTCCCCAAAACAGGCGATGGGTCAAAACCATGAATCCAATAAACCAGGCAACAGTACAAAAAGGGGAAATCCAAAAATCTGAGTCAAGAGAAAACACAAGCAGGAAGTCAAAACACGACCGGAATCAGAACAGGAATAACGCTCAGTAGTTTCCCAGAGGAAAACAACACTTCGCAATTATTCTAATCTAAAGCCCGGGCTTATATACTAAGAATGCCATGTGACAAACCCCCAGCTGAAGTTCATTAGAATTCTGGCGATCGAGATTGCTGATGAGGAAACGTCCGGAGTCATGCGATCTTGGGGAGGAGTCTGGGAATTGGAGTCTGAAGGGAATAGCTCCGCCTCGTGAGTCCGCAGTGGATTCTGGTCAATGCAGTTTCCTTCTGTATGCGGACAGGTTGCAGGCGTGACGGATTTGGTTATAGTGATTTTCACCTCCACCGATTTCTCTCTCTGTAGATGTAGCAGATGTTGCTCTGATGGCTGGGAAGGAATTCACACACTTGTGTGTTTGGTTCTCCAACAGTTCTGGACACATCCTCCAATTTCAATACTGACAACTATGACCGACCTTTCTGTGGTGGCTCAAAGTGGTACGAACTGATAGGAAAACAGCAGAACTTGTGTCACCCAGCATTTACTCATTTGTTTCTCGTAACAAGGGTCTGCGATTCAAGATTGCAACCCTGTTTCCCAGTGAAACTAACAATGAAATAAAACTAAGTACTGTAGTAATATTCTTAACGCAGCCCCTATGACAGCTCTGTTAACCCTCCTGTTATGTTTAACTAAGGAACAATAATGTTCCTGAGACAATTGACTCTGAATGTTTAAACGCCTGAACGTCGTTTAAAATTGTGTTTCTCCATAAACTCAATTCATATCAATTTGTGAGGAGTCAGCGGAGTTCAGACGAATGCGGAGCTCCATAAAAAGAAGAGTTTTATTTACAACAAGCAGATCCAGTGTCAAAAGGCAAGCATGGGAACAGGAAGACGGTTGGAGTACACAGGCAGAGTAGTCCAAAGCACATAACCAGGATCCAAAGGGGCCAGGCAAAAGTCAGTTGCAAGGAAGACTCTCCAGAACGTGTAGAATCCATAATCCCATTTAATCCAAAACACAAAAAGAACAGAATCAGAGCCAAAAAAACAGCCCAAAAGGTCAAAAGCATCAAAGGGAGATCCAGAAGCAGTCAAAGAGAACAGAAACAGGGTCAAAGCAACCCAGAACCATCAACAGTGAGGTAACAAGGCTCGGTATGCAGTATAACTGGCAATACTTCACACGGAGTCAGTGCACTGGAGGTCTTTAAATAGGCAGGTGAGGGGTCAGGGTGCAACAAGGGAGCATGTCTATTCAGGTGAGGCTGACAGGACGGGTATTACACCTGACATCAGTCCAGATAAACAGGCAAAAAAGGTCTTAAACAAGGCATGTGGCAAACAGACGCTCAGTACGTTCAAGAAAGAAGCAAAACTTCACAACGAACCTAAGTGAAGCCCGGGCTTATAAACTATTCTACTAGTACAAGGGACACGAATCAGTAATCGGGTGACCAAGACCGCTGATGGGTGCGTGACCTATCGGCACCGGTCACATGATTCCCCTCATGCTCCTGGGAAATGGAGTTTGCAACAGTGGAGGAGCCCGTCTGAGGCATGACGTTAATGAATATTTAACAAAAGATCTCATTACAGATTGTGGTTTAATTGTAATAATTTGCTAATTTCTCATAAAAAAATCTTTTTCTGAACATTAAGTAAAATAAATTGGTCTAATTTTGCCAGACGTTCAACATAGACATTTTCTATCATGCCGAAACATCTGTTCCAGGTCAAACTGATGTGGAAACTCAGACGAAAGGAGCCGTATTATTTTAAAACGGCATCATATTTTTTCAACAATGTTTAAAACAGAAACTTAAACAGGAAAGCAGGAAAACTGTGTGTGTGTGTGTGTGTGGACCAGGTTTAAGCCACGTTGTAGGGAAACCTGTTCATACGTTCATGTTCTGATGACCTTTCTTCCATCAGCTGGTCCCCATAATGCACATCACTAAATATTGAGGTGAGGTCAGGGTTTAGATTTAGGCTAGTAAATATTTTTGGAGAAGGTTTGGGAATGTCTGGGCAGTCACTGAGCCTCTGAAAAGAAAAATCAGTTTTTAAAAATGACATTTTTACCCTTTGTAGCCTCCGTTCTTACTGCTGGGTCAAACAATTGTGTGTAAATACGATTTAATACAAACATGGGGGGGGGGGGGGGGGGTGTTGGTGGGGGGGCATTGCACACAGTCATTTTCCATTTACATATTAATTACACCAATTAAGCCCAGCAGGAAATGGTTTCATGCTCCAAAAAATATTGAAAATATTTTTCCTGTACTTTTTAAACTTCGGCACGGGTCAAACTGACAACATAAACAGGAGAGTTAGATAAAAAAAAAAAGAACTAAGCATGAAAGATATGCATTTTTTTTTTAGTTCCCAGAAATCATTAGACCTTCTCTGAAGACCTAGAAGGGTCCCTGAGGGTTCAGCACTGCAAATAAACGCCCGTCAAAACAAAGACGGAGGACTCCAGCAGTTTCTCCAGGGACGAACAATAGTCAGCTTATGATTTTGAAATGCACTTAGCGCGGCCGCACTCAGAGCAGACGGATGAGTTTACCAAAGCTGCTCCAGACTTAATGCACTTTACCGTCACAAATGGCTCATCCGTTTTACAGCTCCTGTCCTTCCCTTCCACACGGCTGCAGTAGCTCCGAAACCGGAGGCCTGAAAGTGGAGCTGAGGAAAAAACAGAGCCAATAAAAACAATACAGTAACCTTGTTTCAGCCCCATAAACTCTGAGGTTAAGAGAAACAATGCATTGTACTGCAGCGTCCGTGATTATCAGAGAGCTTTATAAAGCTATGAATGGGCGAGAGCTTTATAGTCTGGGCTTATCTAAGCCAAGCTTTAACACAACCGGTTGCATTAAATCATCAGAATTTCTGTTTAGACAGTTAAAAGATTACAAAACAGTTCCTTTACAAACTCCACCCTCCACTAGAGAAGCATAGATGGCGTTTAAAAGGTGTCTGAAGCGTTATTGATGCATGTGTGTGTGTGTGTGTGTGTGTGTGTGTGTGTGTGTGTGTGTGTGTGTGTGTGCGTATTTCTAGCCTCCATCACAGCCACTCTTTTCCGTGTTTGTCTTCATCCTCTTTAACTCCTTGGAACCACCGGTGGTTCCAAAACGCACTTTGACGGATGGATTGCAGTTCACCTTATGTACTTGTGTAATTATGTGTCAGCTTCAGTTTTGCCTCATGTAGCTTCACAAGTCATGTTTCCAGAGCAGATCACTGAAGAGACGCCGTCTGTTTATAGTTTATAGCCCAGATTTGGGGGAAAAACGGGTCGACTTTCAGCAGAAAAACAAAGAGTTCAGCTTTTTAACGTGTTGAAATTACAGGTCCCACTTTATATTGTGTTTGTGTTCAACTGTGTATTTACAACACATGCAACAATGTAACTACTAATGATTTGGTTGGATGGATTAGAGAAGAGCACCTTATGTAATATATGTGTATTTTAATAGTTGTAATGTAATACATTAAGACAGCTTGCAATCTGCCAGCTTTCTGAACATTAATGGTTTTCAGAATTACACAAACTTTCCTGCAGTGTTGAAGTTGCACTGTAAAATAAGTGAGTAGTTCCTGTGTAGTTATGGAGGGACTGTGTAACAATGCAGTGGTAATATAGACGTTGCGTTGAGGGAAACGCAACACATTTAATGATAAACATTACATTTTAATATAAGGGGACGTCCGCTGTTCCGTCACATTACAGGCTGGTTTAAAGCTGAAACTCATAACTAGCAACATAAACACCAGCTACATGTCCGGAAAGCTGGCAGATACAGTGCAAGTAATGTCTTAATGCAAGTTATTACATTACAACTATTAAAACACACACGTATTACATAAGGTGCTCTTCTGTAATCCATGTAATAATCACTAAATCATTAGTACTTTTCCTCGTTTCAACCCCGTAAACTAGGAGGTTGAGAGAAACAGCGCATTCCAGTGCGACGTTATCAGAGAGCTTTATAGTCTGGGCTTGTTCTGCAGTCAAACTTTAATGCAACAATGAAAACCGGTTACATATGTTGTAACTTCACAGAGACACAATAAAGTGGGACCTGTAATTTCAAAACTTTGCAATAAAAGGAGCTGAACTGAGTTTTTCTACTGAAAGTCGAGCCGTTTTCCCCAAATCTGGGCTCTAAACTATAAACAGACGGCGTCTCTTCAGTGATCTGCTCTGGAAACATCACTTTTAGAGAACAACACAAAGAGCGTCGGAGATTTTGGGCTTTCAGTGAATTGTGAGCGTGTAGTGATGTGTTTTCTGTTAATTTGAGGGGAACTTTTACCAAAATAAATAAATAAACTACTACTACTACTACTACTTAATTAATTCATTCATTTTCTAAGCCACTTCTCCTTCAGGGTTACGTGGGGGTGCTGGAGCCTATCCCAGCCCAGCAGTCACTGGGGGGAAGGCAGGATACACCCTGGACAGGTCGCCAGTCCATCACAGGGCCAAAAAAAGAAATTAAATAAAAAAGGGATGCATTTCATGCAGTTACTGAATAACTTGCCTCGCAATTTTGGCTTAAATTCAGATGGAAAAATCAAAATATACCTACAAACATAAGTGATTAAAGTTCTTTACAACAACTTTTTAATCCGGTCTGCGTTGAGGTTTATCGTGGTCGCCCCTTCTGTAGAAGTCTTAATATTTTTGAGGGGAAACGAGAGGAGAAGCAGCTTAAACCACATTAAACAGCAGGCTAACGAAGAGGAAGCAGCCAATTAAGCAGCAGTAGGCTGGCGGTGGTGGAGGCGAGTTTATATGCATGTGCGCAATATTGTAAAATCGTCATTGTTACTGGACCATTTCGGAATACTTTTGTTTATGTCCACTTAAATTGTTATTCCAAGACCACATTGAGTTACCTCACTAGTCAGGGAGAAGGAAAAACATCACAGCGCTTGTGACTAGAGCAGCTCGTTCAGACATGACATTGATAAAATTGTCTATTTTTAAAAGGTTACGACCATGGTCAAGTCTACCTGCAGCGGTCAGTCCCAGACAGGGATTCGGGAAGGTGTTTTAGGTTGTGGGTGATGACATTTTAGGCAGCATGTCGCTGCTGTCGGATGGAGACTTTACAGGAGAAGGTAAAAACTTGCTCTACTGTTAATGTAAGTCAATGGATCCGGATGTTTTTCCCCCCCAAGACATTTTAGATCATCTGTTGATCCATAAATTTCTTGATGAACACACAATATATATGACCACAGGAACTCTCAAGGCATGTCCAAACCTGAAAAACGGTCATTTACATTTTTCTTTGCTCTATTTTGTTTAATAATTCACATCGAGCAGAATGCATTATAACATGATATAATGAGGAAAAAGATGACTACACACTTATTACTGACATCCAAAAAAAGCCTTGATGAATGAGCTTTATGTAAACGAGTGGCGTCCATTCAGACTGATGATGAATCACTTGTCACACAGAAAGCAGGAGACATAGCCGTTAATTTAAAAAATGCAGCACATTATTATGTTATTGTTACGATGGGGAGGGAGGAGGCGGACGCATACGCTAAGATAAGCGACTTTTATTAAGGGCAAATCCAGGGTCGTGGTCAAGAAGTCCAGGTTCACATAGCCAGCACGGATAGATTGTATTTCATCATGTCTGTCCCTCAAACAAATCCAAGCCATACAAACAGCACGTCAGAGCAGGCTTAGACAACTCAAACATCAAACAGGAGTCATATCAAACAAAGACAAGAGGCAAAACACAGGGCTTAAATACAACAGGATAACGAGGGGCAGGCAGGTGGAACACATCGGGGGCGGAGTCAGAAAACAAGGGGGTGGGACTAAATACATCAAAAACCCACATGGAAGATCAAAAGTAAACAAGAAGTACATGGGGAGACTGGGAGGGGCCAATCGTGACCGTTATTGCAAGTATAAAAAGACACTTTCCACTTCACAACTCAACCTGCATGCGTTTTAACCACTAGCGCATGTTGAGAGAAGCGATTTGGCTCATTTTAATGAAAACCCATCTTTAAAAAATGAAAAATCAGAAATATGAAAATGAAAAATAACTGTCTTGACTACGTTGAAACTACTTTAAAAGTTCAGGTATTAAAATGTTTGTTGTGTGTGCAAAAACAAAAAAAACAAAAATTCATAATTACAGCCATTCTTTGATTTGCGTAAAACTAGTTCAATTCAGTGTTACCAATTCTTTTAGGTTGGTCTGATGAGCCATCTTTTACCCCCAGCATGCCCAGTTTTAATGGAGATCCTAAGGGGCAGTGGTGGAAAAAAAAAAAAGCTATAACATTGCGTTCCTGTGCAAATGTGTGACCTCTCAAGCTATATCCTCAGACAGCAGGCAAACCTCGGACCAGAGGTGCCCGACGACATTGCCTTCATTAGAGCTTAGTTTTTAGCAGAGCTATGCTGAAAGCGGTTACCCCAGTTTGGGCAGTCTGAGCCGAGTTTATTCAGCTATTGTTCTCTGTGTGAGTTACTGTGCGAGCTCAGTTTCAGTTTGTGCTCACTAATAATGTAATTGTTTTGAGAAGCGACACCGTGTCTTTATATTTCAGTACAAGGTCAACATGAAATTCAATGAGCTGCTTCGTCTCTGAGCTTAAGCCAAGCACAGCTTTTGAAAGAGAACGCAAACTGTTTGCATCATAATGCAAAACGTGTGCAAGGGAACGCAATGTTAATGTCCCCTTAGGGGGTCCAAAACTTCACATCCCTGTATCAATATTAATATTCCAAATAAAAGCAAGACCAGGACAGACATACGTGTATTATATTGTGTCCAGGGTGTATCCTGTCTTCTGCCCAATGTGTCATGGTTAGCCCCTCCCAGTCATGCATGTGCTCTTGTTTACTTTCCAGTCCTGTCCACGTGCATTTGTGTTTACCTCACCGTCCTGCCCCCTTGTTTCGGGACTCTGCCCCTGATTGTTTCCACCCATTTCTGCCTGTCCCTCGTCATCCCTGTGATATTTAAGCCCTGTGTGTTCCTGAGTTTCTTGTTGGTCTTTGTATGTTTCATGTATTGTATGTATTGTTTGTAGTGAGGTGTGTGATCCTGCTCCTTGAGCGTTTTCCCCTGTGTGCATTTACGTTATGTCTGTCCCTCCTTATATCCGTGTTGGCTCCCTGAACCATTTCGACCCTGGGTTTTCCCAGAATAAATCTTGCTTTTCTCAGCACCTGCGTCCGCCTCCTCATCGCTCCTCATTCCATATGATAGTTGGGATAGGCTCCAGCACCCCCCCTGCCGCGACCCTGAGGGAGAAGCAGCTTGTGTGTGTGTGTGTGTGTGTGTGTGTGTGTGTGTGTGTGTGTGTGATATATATATAACCTCACTGTCCAACAAAAACCATGTATTTCCATTTTGTCCATTTTTTCCCCCCTTCTATTCAACACACCAGCTGTTCTTTACATTAATCAAAATTTTCCCACAATGGACCAATAGAAATTCTTCACTTGTAATAAAATCTCTTTACATGAACTTACATTGAAGAGTGTTTTTGCCTTCTCCTGTGAGGTTGCTATTTTGCAGATACTTGTTTTTCTTTGGACAGCGATGATACATATATCTCTTACACACAACCTAAAAAATGACTTCATGTAGTAACGAGCAATTAAAATAGTTTTATTTAAAAAGAAGCATTGGTAAAGGAATTTCACTCAGTATTTATTCAGACAAAAGTAGTTAACTTGCACGTTACCACCTCATTGTTTCAGGTTGAACTGGTGAGCCTTTTTTTATAAACTGCAAGCAGTTAAATACACTGCTAATAATTTATCCGTTATTCTTGTAGAAGACAGACTGCGGCCAAATGGATGAAAGGGAGAGGAAATCAGTGCCATCATCAGATCACAGATCTACAGCTCAGAGAGGCAGCTTCAGCGAGCTCATGGATCTCTGTCACCACAATGCAAACCCATATCAGAGCAAGATAAACGTTTGGAGCAGACTTCAGTGTTTGTACAGGAAATTGGACACATTATACACAAAGAGTGTATTTGTCCGTATATTTCAGTCTCAGTGCAGCACCACTGCTGGCTGCTTAAACCAGCCGCTTACAGAGACGTGGGCATCGAATGAAACTTCCTCATAAATTCTGATTTCACGGCTACAGAGTTAACGAGGCTCCGAAACATTGTTCTCTTATCAAACAGCTTCTGAGCTGAGCGACTTATGAATGGAAGTCAAAAGCAGTGGTGGTGGTGTGACTGAGTGGTGCTCACTCAAAAATGATGGTTCTTTAAGGGTTCTTTAGTAAAGAAAGTGGTTTTATATAGAACCATGTAGACCCAAAAGAACCCTTTACCTGATTAAAGGGTTCGTTGCATTGTGAATGGGCTCTTCAGACGGATGGAAAATGTGTCATATGGTTCTATGTAGCACCACAATGGTTCTCTTATTGTTACAAGCTTGATATAAGACAAGAACTCTTTTTGGTGTTATGGAGAAGCCTTCTCATAAAGGTTCTAGAACCAATTATGGAACATTCGCCATTGAACAAAACAACTACAGAATAACAATCAATAGGGCTTAGAATTGCAGCAAGAAACTAACAGTTTCTTCAAGGAAAGAAAAAAATAGAAGTTACTTAAAGCTCATTGAGCCCTAAAACAATAAACAGGTGTAGAAAAGAACCTCAATTTTGGGGCAGCAGCGCCCTCCAGAGGTGCAGAGAGGAATCCCCAGGCCTGGATGTGACAAAGAACTAAGCACACCATAAAAATTACAGAAATAAAGTAACTACACACAGCTATCAAACTCAAAGTAGCCCAGACACCAGAGTAATGAGAAAATCATGAGTAAGTTATGTTGGATAACTTTTTCTGTTATGAAGTTCAGGAGTTTTATTCTACAGTTTGTTATTTTTCCTGTTCCATGGTCACCGTTTAGCAGATGACCCAGTTTTATTTAAATGACTTCATTGTGGACACCGTTGTAAATCTTTTGAGGAATGAACAGGCACATCACTAATGGCACATTCGCGAGTGATAAACAGAGTCAGTGTTATTGCCATTACTGGACGGCAGCTCACCACCTGAATTTCAATCCTAGCAAGACTGAGCTGCTATTCATCCCTGCAACTACAGGTCCTCATCATGATCTTGCCTTCTCATTCGAGAACTCTGATTGTTCCATCTGTAGAGACAAGAAGTCTTGGTGTGACTCTGGATGGCCAGTTCTCGTTCTCGACTCACATCGTGAACCTGACTCGGTCATGCAGGTTTCTCCTGTACAACGTCCGACCATCTCTCACTCGAGAGGCTGCCAAGGTGCTAGTGCAGTCTCTTGTCATCTCAAGGCTTGACTACTGCAACTCGCTCTTGGCTGGTCTTCCCATGCAGTCCATCAAGCCTCTGCAACTCATCCAGAATGCGGCAGCATGGCTCGTCTTCAAGTTCAGCCAAGTCACCCCACTGCTGCTCTCCCTTCACTGGCTTCCAGTAGCTGCAAGCATCAAATTTAAAACTCTAATGTTTGCCTACAAAGACAAAAATGGACCAGCCCCTACAGACTTGATGGCAATGGTGAAAACACAAACTGTACCACGAGCCCTTCGAGTACAGCTCAGTTTGACCCGCCATCCTTCAAGGCACATGGAAGACGAGCATCGAGACTGTTCTCCATACTGGCATGAACTGCTGAAACGAACTCCCACTGGCTGTCTGTATAGCAGAGTCTCTCTCCGTCTTCAAATGCAGAATGAAGACGGCCTCTTTATACAGCACTTATATGAGCATTGAATTAAGTAATGATTGCAATGTATTGTACTGCACTGAACTGTTCTGTGTTCAATGCTGTTCCTTTTTCCTCTGGGCATCAATGACTTTGTATCTAGCAGTATCTGAGTTCAGGACTGTCTTTCTCTCTAACCTATTATTAAATAACAAAGATACTTTCTCTAGCGAGACAAAGCACTTCTTGCAAGTCGCTCTGGATAAGCGCGTCTGTGAAATGCTGTAAAATGTTTCTCTCTGGAAGCACAAAGCAGATCTGAAAGTGATGGTGATGATTTGTCTTCACACATGTTTACAGGTCATCGTATGAATGTACTTAATAAGTGAACAAGGTGCCAGATACAGGGGCAGTTGTGGGCTGGAGGTTAGGGAACTGGCCCTGTGACCGGAAGGTTGCCAGTTTGATCCCCATCACTGACCGTCACGATTGGCTCCTCCCACTACTCCATGTGCCCCTTTGTTTCGATCTTCCATGTGCTTCTTTGTTTTGGTATCCGTAGTCCTGCCCCTTGTTTCATGACTCCACCCCTGATTGTTTTCACCTGTCCCTCATTATCCCTGTGTATTTAAGCCCTGTGTTTGCCGGTCTTTGTGCTGATCTTTGTCTCTGTTTGCTGTTGCTTGAATCTTTGTTGGTATTCAGATTAAGAGATTAAGAGACCCTTATTAGTCCCACAATGGGGAAATTTCACCTCCACATTTAACCCATCTGTGAAGTGAAACACCACATACACACTAGTGAGCACACACACACACACACACACACACACACACACACACACACACACACACACACACACACACACACTAGGGGGCAGTGAGCACACTTGCCCAGATCGGTGGGCAGCCCAATCCGCAGCGCCCGGGGAGCAGTTGTGGGTTAGGTGTCTTGCTCAAGGACACCTCAGTCATGTGCTGTCAGCTCTGGGGATCGAACCACCGACCTTCCGGTCACAAGGCTGGATCCCTAACCTCCAGCCCACGACTGCCCCCAAAATATGTTGTTATATGCCATGTTGGATGTTCTGTTTGTACTTTGTTTGATTCCGATTTGTCATGTCTGCCCCCCGATCTATCCGTATTGGCTCTATGACCCTGGATTGTCTCAGCCCTGATTTTGGATTTGCCCTTAATAAATCTCGCTTATCTCAGCACGTGCATCTGGCTCCTCGCTCCATGTCACAGACAGTCCATGACTGAGGTGTCCTTGAGCAAGACACCTAACCCCCAATTGCTCCCCAGGCGCCGTGAATAGGGCTGCCCACCGCTCCGGGCAAGTGTCCTCACTGCCCCCTAGTGTGTGTATGTGTGTGTAGCGTTTCACTTCATCTATGGGTTAAATGCGGAGGTGGAATTTCCCTGGTTGTGGGAGTAAAAAGAGTATCACTAATACCAACAAGATAGCAGTGCTCTCCTGAAAAAACTGTTTGTTTTTTGTACATCTTCATCATATCTACCTGTCTTAAAGTGCATATACAGCTGTGCGTTCCTGCTCAACATTGGCAGAACCTAATCTTTAGAGTTAAACTTGCAGGAGATAGAAGAACAATGAGTCTGCGGTTTGCTTAGGAGTCCGGCACCAACATCGCCCCTGACTCTTGCATCTCGCCCAAAGTGGAGGTGCCACAAGCAGCATAAGAGGAAGCAGACAAGGGGCAAGTGTGGAGGTGTCCGAGCTAGACAAACAGCTAGCCCACACAAGCCGAGCATCCCCTCCACGGTACTGGCCAATGTATGCTCACTGGACAACAAACTGAACTACATATGCATGACCCAGAAGTCTGAGACTGTTGTGTGTTTACAGAAACATGGCTCAGTATCATTCAGCTCAAACAGCTAACATGCTATCGAGTGGACACAGCCCTCATAGAAGGAGGTAAGGGGGCTTCATGTTTACATCAATGATACACAATACACAACACTGCTGTGGTCTGCAGACTGCTCACTGTTAGTGGACTTTATGGTTATTAAGTGAACCATTCTACCTACTGAGACAATTTTCTGCCATTCGCTGTTTATATCCCTCTGAAATCCACTAACAGTAGGAGTGAGGCACTAAATGAGCTGTATTGATGCATCAGTGAGCAGCGCACAGCCCACCCTGATGCTTTTTTAGTCTTGGCTGGAGGATTCAAATCACACAGACCCAATGTGTATGCTTCCAGAAATATCAGCACAGACTTTCCCACATGGGATACACACACACACACACACACACACACACACACACACACACACACACACGACCATGTTTATACCACCCAGAGAGAAGCTTACATGCCCATTCCCCTCCCCCACCTTGTTGTTATGCTAATGCCAGCATACAGACCACTGGTTAAAGTCACCAAACCAGTTTGGAAGCAGGTATGAGTGTGGACAGAAGGGTCTTAAGAGACACTTCAAGACTGTTTCAACACTACAGACTGGAGTGTGTGTAAACAAGTGGTGACGTACATCAACAATCTCCAGGAGTTTGCTAACAGTCACTGGCTACATCTCCAAGTGCACTGACAATGTAACTGTTCAAGACCACCATGATCCTGGCCAATCAGAAGCGATGGCTGACAGGGTAGGTCTACAGGCTACTGAAGGCTAGGAATGCTGCCTTCTCAGCAGGAGACAAGCTGAGGGCAGCTAGGACCAACCTGTCCCATAGCCTATCGGTTCATTGACAGCAGAGATGTATGGAGCCTGTGGCGGAGGATACAGACCATCACAATCCTGTGACGACTCCAACTCTCTGCTGAATGAGCTTTGTCTTTGTTTGGGGCAGACAACAAGCCTGCACAGAGGGTCCCACCCCTTCCTGGAGACCAGGTGCTGATGCCCAGTCAGCATGAGGAGATCATTCAGCAGGATCAATGCTTGGAAAGCTCCTGTTCCTGGCAACATACCTGATCGTGTGCTGAGGGACTGTGCTGTGAGCTCCATTCAGCCCTCACAAATCTGGGCCGAAAAGAAAACACCACACACACCCACACGCTATTCATAGATTTCAGCTCCAACTTCATCAGGTTAGCGGATGACATGACTGGTGGGTCTCATCAGCAACAATGATGAGACAAATTACGAGTAAGGTGAGCCTCCTAGCCTTGTGCTGTGGACCAATGGAAACTCAGGAATTCACTAAAGGACTGATCATGCAATTCAGAACCATTCAGTTCAGATCGGAGACTTGTGTGAAATGGTGTGCAGAGAGTTTACAGCTGCTGAAGCGGGTTTGGAAAGTAATAGTGAAGATAATGGAGTGTTTTGATATGAAACACGAGGATCATGTTACATCAGCCTTTAAAGAAGAGCTAAAGAAGATATGAACAAATCGAGAAAATTACGTCAGACCCCAGAGGGTTAACAAAGAGAATGATTTAATACAGGAATTCATTTTATGACCATTGCAGTAGCCTAAAGGTAATTCTTGGTTTGATCTGGGTTCAGATCCAATGATGATTTTAGTTCAAATTCAGCCGTCACTTTAATGCACCTGTGTGTTGGTCCGTCCATCGGAATTTATGTGACCAAAATATAAGGCAAATACTCAGTAACTGCATGAAATAAAATTTCACTTTTATTTTTTGTAAAAGCTCCCCTCAAATTAACAGAACATATTTTATGATCTACACATGTTGCTACATGCTGACAATTTACTGCTGAAAGCCAAAAATCTCAGACACTTTTAAAGTAATGTTTCCAGAGCAGATCACTGGAGAGACGCCGTCTGTTTATAGTTTAGAGCCCAGATTTGGGGAAAAACGGGTCGACTTTCAGTAGAAAAACAAACTGAGTTCAGCTTCTTTTATTATAAGGGTTTAAAATGACAATCACCATCTATTTGACTGCAAAGCCTCACACTATGCCCAGCTTCTGAATGTAGCTTATGAATTATAGAAGTTATGAAGAATATGACCAAGTGCGTTTTGGAACCACTGGTGGAGAGAGAGAAAATGTGATGCACAGTAATTTATCTAAAGCACTTTAATTGTAGGCGTTATGACAGATGGAGAGTGAAAAGAAATCCAGCAGAGTTCGGATGTGAGTGTGGAGAATGCAGGACCTGAATGTATGAGAAATCTGCTGATTGCTATGAATCATATGAATAATATTAACTACTGAAAAATGCAGATGGACAGTCATTTGAACAGTTCAGTCTGACCTGTTTGAATTCTGGAGGAACGTGTTTGGTCCGTCACTGCTGGTTAATAATAATTAATAACGCAGATGTTGCAGAACAGCTTGTGGGTGAACATGTAAAATCTGTATACAGATAAAGTCAAATCTTTGTTCTTATTTCATACAACTAAAATCCACACAAAGAAAGCATAAGTAGGGACATTTGCTTATAAAGAAAAGAACCCAAGAAAACGTGTGTCATCTGCTTGATTATAAACATTTATACAGGCTGTAAACGATACACTAAGACTAATAAGATGAGTAGTTTTACCCATTTATGTATAAATGCAGAGGTCTAATTCCAGTGAGTAAACACAGTTGGCTGATGGTTCTGACCTAGATTTTTCTCCCATCTTCATTAGCTTTGAGTAACCATACACTCCCCTTTCTATTCAAACTTTGAAACTAGCTCACTGAAGTTTTAGGACTTAGATGCACAGTCGATTATGCTGTTGCGTGCCTTATTATTGCATGCATTAACGTATTAGATGCTCCTTAAGAAGGCCTCAGTGTAGTGTGGTCATGTGAGATTGTTACCACCCCCTACACTTCAAAAAGTGGACTTGATCAGCTTCAAGATTCCAGTGAATGACTTGCACCTGGACCTGGTCTAATCTGAGCCTGACCCATAAAGAGGGGGGTGGTTATAGACCGGTTTTTGATTTAAGTAATAGAAGACCATGATTTCTAGTACTGGTGCATCTGCCCTTGGAAAACTACTGGTGGAGGCTAATGATCAACAAAGTTAAGAATACTTTGATACCATATGCGAAATAGACATCACAGCTCTAGCTCAACTCGTATCTGCTCACAAAGAGTTAGAAAATGGGCATGAGCGGGCTGCAGCCACCTCTCAGGCAAGCCAAAAACAATTCGAGAAAGCAAGGTTGACATACAGAGCCAAAGAATTCTCTCTCTCTCTCTCTCTCTCTTGCTCTCTCTCTCGCTCTCTCTCTCAGCAAAAATTTAGATGCTGCTGAAATACACGTTGCAAAACAAGATCAGGAAGTCATCAAAACCCACAAAGTCCTTAGCCAAGCTCACACTGAAGTAGGATGGTTTAGAACAGAACATAAAACAGAGGAGCTGGGAGGAACTAATGGCTTCCCAACAACTGCAGCTGGGGACAGGGAGTAAGCTGGTCGAAGTCAGGTTCAAACTTGAGACAGCTCAACACCAACAAATAAATATTGAAAGCAAATGTTCAAAAAGAACCCCCTTTATGCTCAGGTTCCCTCAGATGGGGACCTAGACAAAATTGCACACAATATACACTCACCGGCCACTTTATTTGTCCACAGTCTTTATCCAGTAAGCTATTCTGCAATTTGGCCCCAAGAGGGTTCACAATGCATTTACAGGCCTCAAGCAAATGGACAGAGGACTCTTATGTCCTTACTCTTGATACTCAGGGTCCATTCCTCAGCTCTTTCACAGAGGTACCAGACCCCTAAGGTCCAGGAGCTCTCCCAATCCCAATGTTCCAACTATGGTCATTACCACTCCTGACTGGTAAGGGCTGACAAAAAATGAAGCCACTTAGGCTTAATCTCAGGTTTCCCCCCCAGATATCAAATCAGGTTCCACCAAACGAAAGGGTAAGACCTTGAAGAGAGGCAAGGACAACAGATGTCCCTACCAAAACGCTCACCCATGGGGTGAACATAAATGCAGTCCGCCTTGCCACAACTCTGATGGTGCGGGACGGTTAACCTGGTACCAGCATAAGAGTGGTAGCCCAGAGATTAAATCTAACACACTCAAACTTAGTCTAAACCTTAGGACTTAAGATTCCTTGAACAGGTTGCTCAGGACATACACAAGAGAAATGATCATAAAGCTGAAGTCCTCTCAAATCACTTCAGCTGAGCCTAAACCAGTTCAGCTGTTCCCAAGGGCATCCAAGATGGTGAAAGAACCAGTGGGCATCAATTCTGACATGACTGAGCCCATACCTCCTCAGCACTAAATTCTTGCAGTCCCCACTCAATCCTACCTCCTGCAAATCTGCCTTAGCTGGCCAGCAGAATTAAAACATGACACCTGCTGAGGAAAATCCATCACTCATTTCATACTGAACCACCTTATCACAAATTCCTGAGGCACACAAGTTTTATGTACCCACAACCCTAGAAAATGAATTTGTACCTGATGCGCTTCTTGACACTGTGTCAGAAATGACTCTAATTTCATCAACCATTTTCCAACAAGCGAGGGCCACAGCCTGGCAGGCCAATCGGTGCCTGCAGCTACAAAGCTGTTCACTCAAGCTCGTGCCATACTCTCACACCAGTTTCAAAGTGAATGCAGTGGCATTGCTGCACATAGCAATTGGACCCATGAGTCTGGTCCATCCGGGTTCACGTGTTGTCTTGAATAATACATTGTAAAACGCACTACAAAGGGTTTTCCTGCCTCTGCTGGATTAATTACGATTGGTTATGTCATTATAAACCACTCCATGGCTGATAAACGTCATGAATACAGATCCAAATGCAGATGTTTTGGAGCAAAGAATATTTTTTTGTGTGACTGTTGTGATGGGATTTAACGATCACCCCTGGTGGGATTTGAACCAGGGATGTACTGATCTGCAAGTGTGCAAGGTTTGTAGAGCACACTTACAGGAAGAATGGAAAAAGGTGGGAAAATTCAAGCAAAGGAATGCCAGAACTGGGTGCTTCAACAAAGAAGGTAGTTTGATAAGAAGGAAACAGACAAAGTAACACATAAATACCCCCAAGTGAGAGGATAAGGACCATCAGTAACCTTCTCCTATGTTAAACTCAAACAAATCCTTTCTTTTAGGCCTCTTTTGGAGCTTCTTTGTGTTTTTGCTTCTTGTAGATTTCTTTGGGTTTCCTTTTCTTCCCCCCCACTCTCTCTTTCTTTTCTTCTTTTAAATTCATTGTCTTTTCCCCTTCACTTTCTTTTCTCTAATACTGGTCATTGGTCTACTGGTAACCCCTCTACAAAGGTGTGACGCTAAGTGCTGTTTTTCAACTGTCTTAAGTACAGCACTCAGCAGGTGAGCCTAGTTGGCCTGATTAATCCAGGGAAGTCTGGGATGTGGAGTTCCCACGATCACTGGCACTATATCTCCCAGAACGCCACCTATGCCCTCTGCTGGCTGCCAGCAGCATGGACCAATTCCTTACAGGCAGCACAACTGTGACATCATCAGAATACTTTCCATAACAAAATGTTGTGCAGCTACAATGTTAGTATAGTATAGACAATTGTTCAATATAGAACCATGTTCCATGCTAAAATAATTCTTTGCATTGTGAAATCGTTCTTCATATCAATGGAGAACGTGTTGTTTATGGTTTTATATAGAACCTTTTTAAAAGGGCTCTACGTGGCACCAAGAAAGGTTCTGCCGTTGTACAGATGTCAAGCTTGTAACAACAGAACCCTTTTTGGAGCTACACAGAATGGATTGAGGCATTCTGGTAACGTTGTTGGACAGAGGTGGTCTGGTGATGGTAGACAGAGGTGGTCTAGTGATGGTAGACAGAGGTGGTCTGGTGTTGATGGTAGATGGAGGTGGTCTAGTGATGGTAGATGGAGGTGGTCAGGTGAGGGTAGATGGAGGTGGTCTGGTGATGGTAGACAGAAGTGGTCTGGTGATGGTAGACAGAGGTGGTCTAGTGGTGGTAGACAGAGGTGGTCTGGTGTTGATGGTAGATGGAGGTGGTCAGGTGAGCGTAGATGGATGTGGTCTGGTGATGGTAGACGGAGGTGGTCTGGTGATGGTAGATGGAAGTATTCTGGTGACGCTGCCAGTGACCCCTGGTTCCTATCACTACTGTAAAGACGTCTGAACCATTTCACACCAAACCTCTCTGGATCACTCCTATTAGATCTCAGATACTCATATAAAGAAAATTCATAATAATCAGGTCATCAAAATAATTCCTGCAGATTGTGATGAAATCTCCTCCCACTGAGTCCTTCACATTCAGACCTCCACACTCTAAAACTGCTCTTAATGTAGGAGAACATGAGCGAGAGTTCCACAAAAAGTCTTCACACAAAGATCTCCACAAGGCCAGAGCCGTTTTAAACCCTCTCTCTGGTCTTCAGCTCTTATTTATTCATACTCCAAGGAGCTGAATAATACATACATTTACCACAAAGTTATAAAAGCATGTGAAAGCTTAAAAAAGAAGAGCACATTAAAGCATTTAAAAATTAAAAAAATAAGGAAAATGATTCAGTGGGCTCTTGCATGTCAATTTCATTATTTCATTAAAGACCAAAGAGTCAGTGGTATATGTATAGTTTATATTCGCAGTTGTATATGAACTAATATCTCCTGTTCTACCTTATGGAAGTGATTACTGAAGATATGTATTCATTAATATCACCTATCCTAGTGTATAGGAGCATTTACTCAGGTTGTTTATGGACTAATATCTCCTATTTTAGTGTATATGAGCATTTATTGAGGTTATTTATGGGCTAATAGGTCCTAGTGTATGTGAGTGTTCATTGAAGTTGTTTATGGACTAATATCTCCTACTTTAGTGTATAGAAGAGTTTATCCAGGTAGTTTATAGACTAATATCTCCTATTCTATTGTATAGGAGTTTTCATTGGGGTAATTTATGGACTAATATCTCCTATTCTAGTATAAAGGACTATTTATTAAGGTCGTTTATGGGCTAATATCTCTTATTTTAGTGTATATGAACGTTTGTTGAGGTTGTTTATGGACTAATATCTTTTATTCTAGTGTATAGGAGTGTTTACTGTGAATGCATATAGATTAATATCTACTATTCTAGTGTATAGCAGTGTTTTTGAGGTTGTTGGTGGACTCCTATCGCTGGTTCTAGTGTTTAGGATCATTTAGGTAATTTATAGAATATTATTTTAGATTTCAGTGTATATAGGGAAATAGCTCCATGGCACATTTAATGAGTCTCATATAAAAGTGTTTAGAATGTAATCATTTGGATTTATAAGTTAGTTTAGGTGCTTTTTTTCACCAAACTTCTCAGGAACTTTCATTTGCAGCTTTTCAGCAGAAGTGCTGATTAGATGTTCCAGTTCATTTCTGATAGAGTTGTGCAATTTTCCGTATCCAATAATAAACCTCACCCTCTGTGTTTTTATTCATCACAGAGGCAAATACAGATGCTGGTTAAGCTCAGACTGAGGTCCATTCACTCTGAGCTCAGTCCTTTCTGCAGAGTAGCCAAGGGCCAAGGTTTCTTCACCGGAGAACGCACATAAAGACGCTGTTTTATTCTCTCATTCCAGGAAAGTTCCTGCGTTTTTGACCCTTCTTTAAGAAGGACGCTCTCAGAGAGGGTCGATATGTGAAGTGGCTTTTTACAGATTTCTTTGCAGTGATCTCTTCAAACTTTCCGACTTTTTCAGGCCGTCTTTCTTTTCTTTTTTTATTTGTTTAAAAATGTCTTTTTTTGTATGCTCCCATATGTTCTCTTTCTCTCTCTCTCTGCTTTTAAGTAGTTAACCCTCTGGGCTCTATAAACTTGTCTGCATGTCAAATTCTCTATTTCTATATCTGTGTCTGTATCTTTGTGATGATCCAGCTCAGAAATCCAGTTCAATAATTTCCTGAATCCATAGCGTCGCCCTTTCCATTCCATCCCATCACGAGATCATATGTGACTCACATCCGGAGTTATGAGCCTATGAAGAGGGGCTGAAATACACATCATCTGCCTCTCAGTCTCGAGTCTCTGAGGTGAAAGTCTGAATTGAGTCTCGAGTGTCTGAGGTGAGAGTCAGAGTCGAGATTTGAGTCTCTGAGATCAGAGTCTGTGTCAAGTCTGAGCTGAGACTTAAGTCTCTGAAGTTCAAGTCCGAGTTGAGTCTTGAGTCTCTGATATGAAAGTCCGGGTCCGAGCTGAGTCTCTGAGGTGGGTGTCTGAGTTGAGTCTCTGAGGTTCAAGTCCGAGTTGCGTCACGAATCTCCAATGTTCGAGTCGAGTCTCTTAGGATCAAGTCTGGAGTTTTAAGGCATTATCTACCTCTTACCATGTAGAAATGGTGGATTCGTGTGTCCACATTCACATTCATATTCTGTGTGAAACTGACCAATGGACACTCAGGAAATCACTGAGGACTGACCATCACGCCAGAAACCCTTCATTCTTCATTCAGTCCACATCGGAGACTCGTGTGAAACGGCGTCAGAGAGTTTCCAGCTGCTGAAGCTGCTGCAGCGGGTTTGGAAAGTAGTGATGAAGATAACAGAGCGTTTAGATATGAAACATGTGAGGATCATGTTACATCAAGAGCCTTTAGAGGAGAGTCTAAGGAGATATGCCCAAATGTGGAACTACTAGACCTACAAATATGAATCTGGAGAGTTTGGATCATTAAGCAGAACAAAACAAGGCTTCAGCATTTCTCCACCAGCTTCAGCCCCTCAAATCCACCTGTGAGGATAAAGACTCTGCCACTCTTTCAGCCAATGTCGCTGTGATTGTTGGGGCCAACAAACCCAATCAGCCCTGGGAGGAATATTTTGGGGACCATCATGGGATTCAGGCTTAGGTATTTGTGTTGCCTGGCAGCTAGACCTCACCTAGCTAGATACACCAACATTCTCCAACCACACACCAACATTCTCTAACCAAACATCATGATTCTCCATCAAACATCACCATTCTCCATCAAACACCAGCATTCTCCAACCATACACCAGCATTCTACAACCAAACATCATGATTATCCATCAAACATCACCATTCTCCATCAAACACCAGCATTCTCCAACCATACACCAACATTCTCTAATCAAACATCATGATTCTCCATCAAACATCACCATTCTCCATCAAACACCAGCATTCTCTAACCAAACATCATGATTCTCCATCAAACATCACCATTCTCCATCAAACACCAGCATTCTCCAACCACACACCAACATTCTCTAATCAAACATTATGATTCTCCATCAAACACCAGCATTATCCAACCACACACCAACATTCTCTAATCAAACACCACCATTCTTCTTCAAACATCACCATTCTCCAAGTTCTACTGACCCTTTTATTACTATATATATTACGAGATATTTTAATATGTACTTCATTGTTTTAATAGCTAGTACCCCTTTAGAGATTTCAGTGAAACTGAGTTAGACTGTCTTGTAACTTACCCAAAATAATTGCACAGAACTTTGGCTACTGTTCCCAATATTTATCCGTTTAATATTTTTGGCATTTCAGAGTAATTTAATTTGACTCTTGAAACGTATCATCACGTTACTCAAACTAATTACCTTTTACTTTTGAGTTTGTAGCTCACACTTAATATCTACAGCTGTAAAAGGAAGTATTACACACTGACACTGATAATACAGCAGGACGCAGGTGGAATCGTTGAAGAGGAGAAGCGTCCCGGCGGAGCCGGTGATGAAGTCTGCTGTTGTGTTTTCCAGACACAGCCTTACTTTGCCTTTTTATGTCTTTTTCTTCAGCGTACAATGTTTTCATTTGCTGCTATCGATTCACAGCCACTTGACCTTGTCTCTGAAAGATCCCTTTCTACAATAAACCTGCGCCTCACATTTTGTACCTTGATGTTCAGCCTGGGCCTTCCCAAAACATCAGCATCCTAACATCGGCAGAATTGGTTTTATAAAGTTCCAGTATAAACACAAACCAAATGTATCAGTATGTGTAGAGATTCTCACCGAATCACAAGCAGGTATGGCTCACCAACCCAATGTTCACTGGAGGATCTTCACTCCAATAGAGCTGGACTTGTGTAAGCACTGCACATTACCAGGGCTACAGACAGCAAAGGCCTTTCAGACAGTAATATACTGTAATAAAATACAGCAGAGTGGTCGGCTACTTATTGTAATTGAGTGTTTAATAACTGAAGAAAAGAAATGACATTGTATTTTTAAGTAGGAAGAAGGCTTTATAATTTTAATATTTCTTTAATTATATGAATATACACAAACACTATACTGCCAAAAGTATTGGCTCATCTGGCTTCACACACATATGAACTTGAGTGACGTCCCATTCTTAATCCATAGGGTTTAATATGATGTCGGCCCACCCTTTGCAGCTATAACAGCTTCAGCTCTTCTGGGAAGGCTTTCCACAAGGGTTAGGAGTGTGTTTATGGGAATTTCTGACCGTTCTTCCAGAAGCTCATTTGTGAGGTCAGACACTGATGTTGGACGAGAAGGCCTGGCTCACAGTCTCCGCTCTAATTCATCCCAAAGGTGTTCTATGGGGTTGAGGTCAGGACTCTGTGTATCCGCTGACCCCGCTCTATCATTTTACGTGGCCGACCACTTCGTGGCTGAGTTGCAGTGCGCTGTAGACTGGGGTTCAATCCCCCACATGGGCAAGCACCCTACACTATACCAATAAGAGTCCTTGGGCAAGACTCCTAACACCACCTTGGCGTACCTGTGTAAAATGATCAAATTGTAAGTCGCTCTGGATAAGAGCGTCAGCCAAACGCCGTAAATGTAAATTAGTTTTATTATAACATGACACTGCAAATCCCATATAGACCAAATCCCAAAGCTATCTGAAATTAGCATCATCATAGCAGTGCTAATCAACTCACTTGCTACTTTATTTCAGGTTGGAGTACATTGTGCTAGATAAGCAAACACACTATTTGAGCTAGATAGAATTAGCTAGGTAGGATAATGTGACCTTTACCACTAGTGAAACGGGAATTCCACCAATTTAATCAAATTGTTTCAATATTTCTGAATAATTCATGGATGAAGATATAAACAAAGTGATTCAGAGTGGTTTGATGTTAAATGGTTCATTTGCAGAGAAGCTTGCAGACTTACAGTGATGGTGATAGGAACCAGGAGTCCCAATGTCTACAAAGCAAATATAGTCATTTTATTTATTATCCAGTAACCTATAAGTTTTCCATGGAATGTTGGTGATGGTAAAATACTGGGAAATCTGAAATAGTGAGTTTTCTTTGGGGACTATTTTGTCTTATAACAACCTGGATATTTATATGTATCCATCCACCATGAAAGGATTAAAATATGTGGATTAAAGTGCATTTTAGGCCACAACTTTATTACTAAACGATCCTAAAACAGCGTCTCAGTCATCAGGCAGTGAATTCATGACCAGTTCATGTAGGAACTTTCCATGAGGAGCTTTTAGAGGGACATCTGGTTCCTATCACCACCACTGTGAACAGTTCTGACTCTGTAAGTTTCTCTAGACTCTGTTTACATCTTAACCACTTAATAATTCAGGAGTTTTGAGAAATCAGTGGTACTTCTGCTTTAGGTATAAACTAGTTGGTTCACAGATATTAATGCAGCTCAGCAGCACTTTAACGTTTAAATGATGCCAAGCTGAACCGCAGTGAAGATGATTATTTGTTGCTGCATCAGAAAAGTACTTAAGGCAAAATACTTTACAGTAAAGCAGATCATTTGATGTGTTTTTACAGTACTGCTGTAATAATATCACGGTAACTAGACTGCAGGGTTGGGATGGCTACTGAAAAATGAGTAGTTGGCTACTTGGTGGCTACTTTCCAAAAATGTGTAGCTACAATTTAGCTACTATTCCAGAAAAGGTAGTACTTTATACTTTAAGGTACTTTATAGCTACTTTAGCTGTACAATCTGCCGCGTCAGGAACCATTTAAGGTGGAACGGGACAATTCAAATGAGAAGCTGGAGAATGAGAAGTGGCTTCAGCCTCGTAAAAAGTCGATCATTTTACAAGAAAGTGGCGGAAAGGTTTCCTGGGACGCGAAAAAAGCGGCTACAGCTGAGCTAAAGCCTAAAGCAGAGCAAAGTCTGAGTTTGTGTTTGTTATATTTTCAGCCTGAACTATCAGCACACACTGAGACACACTTACAGCCAAGATGGTAAAAAGGACATTAAATTTCGTGGCTCCCAAGGTGGTTTGATGTTTGTTGAAAGGACAAAACGGCTCTTCTTAACATTCCGGTTGCGACCCCTGAGCTAAGCCTGTTAGTAAGGGGTGATCAGCGCGTGACCGTTTGCTCGAGCCCAGCCAGGACGGCACAGTCGCCACAGCCCAGTTAAGGGCCACGATCTGTGGCTCACATTTTGTGCTGTTTGACTGAAGCCTGTGGCGAAATTATAGTGAAAGTTTTCGCTATAGCTACGGAAAAATCTGTAGGCACTACAGCTATTAGCTATATTTCATAAAGCTGTAGCAGCTACAGCTACTGCAATTTGCAGCTAACTACAAAAATCAGCACGCTACTTCGCGACTCCCCCATCCCTGCTATACAGTGTCTGTGTTTACATGCAAAGATTTTTGCCAGTCCAATTGAATTACAGTCGGATTACAGATTAAGACTGAGGTGTTTATTCTCACTCTGCTCAGCAATCTGATGGAAAATCTTGGTTTACATGCTCACTACAAGTAATGCGATGCAAAATGATGCACATGCATGGAATAGCGCTGAGCGTAAACGTTACCATGACAACCAGCATCCCGTGAGTCCAGTCAGAGTGAGATGAGCAGCAGTGAGCAGTGCTTGTGTTTTTAACTGTTTTAAAATGACGTCAGACTCAGGAAAACGTCCTTCACACGTCCTTATTAAAGAAGGCCGAGAGGAAGACGTCGTGCTCTGAGACGCATAAGCTGGACGTCCGTCCCGCCGCCGTCTTTTAAAGATCAGAGCATGAACTTCGTCTCCTCTGCAGACCAGTTTCTGCTCCGCCGTGTTGAACGGTATAAACTCTCACTGTGACGCGACGCACATGCAGAACGGACTGAAACTTTCTGATAGGGATTGTAATCGGATACAGGCGCTTACACGGATATTATTCTTCTATTTAACGGATTATTTACAGGATTACCCACCTCGTTCAGTCGGATAGAAACTGTATTCCAAATGGCCTCAGTTGGACTAGACTATTCCGACTGAGGTGTTTACATGAACGTATTCTATTCCAATTGAGCTTTTAGTCGGATTATTAACAGATTATTAGGCTGCATGTAAACGTGGCTACTAAGGTGTTTGATACAGTATAATCTGCATATACTGTAAATGTTAATACTGTAAAAGAAAACAACATGTGATGCTGTTTAAGCCTGTAAATTTAAATCATCACACTTGAGTGGCTTGAACACTGTAGTGATGACAGAAATTCCATGTAACCGCTCTGTTAGCACCCGCGAAAACAAGTACCATTTGTTCTAAAGGCACTTACACACGCACAACTAAAGCTGGCTGTATTTAGATATCAAATGAGTTGATGCAGTTAGTCTGTGGTCTAATTGTTTGCTGTTAAGGCAATCAGCTGATGTGAGAGAACAAAAAACAGATCTGAAAGCGACAGCATTCGCTAACACTGCAGCCCCGGCCTTCAAC
>NC_051223.1:38677615-38715115 GCF_015220715.1 Pygocentrus nattereri
ATCATGTCAACGTCCAGCCTAAGACATTGTAAATTTTAGAGCGTCATTTTTTCAAGAATAAATTGTTCTTAGCATTAATCTGAACAAAATACTCAGGAAAAGAAAATGAGAGAATTCTGAAGCAGTTAACTGAAGAATAATAACTTCTCCTAACTTTTTTCTTAGGAATGAAATTAAGAAGAAAAACATATTTAAGATATTTCTGGGTTTTTTTTTTTAACCCAGTTTTTAGTTTTCTCCCCAATTTAGTCGTTTCCAGTTTCACCCACTAGTTAGGCCTCCCCCAGTCACACGATACTCCCAATGCTATGAGGGTGAAGGCAGCACAGGCTTCTCTGAGACCTGTGAAACCAGCCACCGCTTCTTTTCGAACTGCCCCTCACATGACGTCACTGGGCAGCCGAACGCTCTCGAAGGAAAGCGCCAACCGCCAGATCAGTTACGTCATTTAAGAGACACCTGCACTGACTAGTATCTCTTTAAGTGATGGGGGGAGAAGTAGGGGCCATCCTACCCACCCTGAGAGAGCGAAGGTCATTCTGCTCTCTTGCACTCCTGGCTGTGGACCAGGGATCTCCTGATGATAGAGCCAGCTCTTAGATGGTTGCGGTAGGAGCCTCCCCAGATTTTCTTTCTTTTTCTTTTTAAAGACACTTTTGTGAATCTGGCCCCATGATTGAGGACCTCTGGTCTAGAAAGTTTCCCCCCCACCACATTTAGCCAAAAATCCTCATGTTAGTTCCTAGACAATCTTAGTATGAGAGCACGATTCTAGGGTTACACGAGCATTGTTGATCTTGAGCAGCCCTTCTGGTACGGTACCGACATACACTCACCAAGCACTTTGTTAGTAACACCTCCTCGTCCACTTATCAGTTAGTAACACACTCACTGTCCACTTTATCAGCTCCACTGACCATATGGTTTCAGTCTGTAGTTCTACAGTTACAGACTGTAGTCCATCTGTTTCTCTGATACTCTGTTACCCTGTTCTTCAGTGGTCAGAACCCCCATGGACCCTCACAGAGCAGGTACTATTTGGGTGGTGGATCATTCTCAGCACTGCAGTAACACTGACGTGGTGGTGGTGTGTCAGTGTATGTTGTGGATCAGAAACAGCAGTCATTATCTGGAGGGCTTAAAGCGAAGGCTTGCTGCTCACCTCGGAGGCTGTTTTTTGATTTCCTTTTCATGTGGAATCTTCAAAAAAGCTCCTCAGAGCAACATGCAGGAGCTTCTCGAGAACATTCAGCGCTGACCTCTCCTCCAACAGCCGGCCGACCGGAGAATAAACACACTCTCCCAAAGCGCGAGTGCAAATAAGGAACGTCCAGCTCTTTCAGGCCTGTCTGACATGAGGAGGATTCCAGGGCCGCGGAAGAGGAGCTTTAGAGCGCCGCGTTATGACATTTGATCGATATCTCTGCATTCTGAACATGAGCTGCTGCTGTAAGAAGGTGTGAGGTGAGGTTTTATTACACTTTGGACATGTTTAGCTTGTCTGACTGAGCTCTATCGGCGCACAGATGTTTCATTACTTCAAAAACATACAAATTACTACTACAACTGTAGTACAAATACTACAAATAAGCAGCATTTACAACAGTGGGCTCGAGAACACATAACATAACTGCACACAGTGTAGCTATTCATAAATATTATACTTATTAATGCAGCTTCTTAACCTTCTCCTCACAAACACTATATTTCCAAAAGTATTCGCTTCACACGCAAATGAACTTGAGTGACGTCCCATTCTTAATCCATAGGGTTTAATATGATGTCGGCCCTTTGCAGCTATAACAGCTTCAGCTCTTCTGGGAAGGCTTTCCACAAGGGTTAGGAGTGTTTATGGGAATTTTTGACCGTTCTTCCAGAAGCGCATTTGTGAGGTCAGACACTGATGTTGGACGAGAAGGCCTGGCTCACAGTCTCCACTCTAATTCATCCCAAAGGTGTTCTATGGGGTTGAGGTCAGGACTCTGTGCAGGCCAGTCAAGTTCTTCCACACCAAACTGGCTCATCCACGTCTTTATGGACCTGCTTTGAGCACTGGTGTGCAGTCATGTTGGAACAGGAAGGGGCCAAACTCCCCAAACTGTTCCCACAAAGTTGGGAGCATGAAATTGTCCAAAATCTCTTGGGGCTGAAGCTTTAAGAGTTCCTTTCACTGGAACTAAGGGGCCGAGCCCAACTCCTGAAAAACACCCCCACACCATGATCCCCCCTCCACCAAACTTTACACTTGGCACAATGCAGTCAGACAAGTACCGTCTCCTGGCAACCGCCAAACCCAGACTCGTCCATCGGATTTCCAGACGGAGAAGCGTGATTGGTCACTCCAGAGAACACGTCTCCACTGCTCTAGAGTCCAGTGGCGGCGCTTTACTCCACTGCATTCCACGCTTTGCACTGCGCTTGGTGATGTAAGGCTTGGATGCAGCTGCTTGGCCATGGAAACCCATTCCATGAAGCTCTCTACGCTGTTCTTGAGCTGATCTGAAGGCCACATGAAGTTTGGAGGTCTGTAGTGATTGACTCTGCAGAAAGTCGGTGACCTCTGTGCTCTATGCCCCTCAGCATCCTCTGACCGCTCTGTCATTTTACGTGGCCGACCACTTCGTGGCTGAGCTGCTGTCGTTCCCAATCACTTCCACTTTGTTATAATCCCACTGACAGTGGACTGTGGAATATTTAGTAGTGAGGAAATTTCACGACTGGACTTGCTGCACAGGTGGCGTCCGATCACGGCACCACGCTGGAATTCACTGAGCTCCTGAGAGCGACCCATTCTTTCACTAATGTCTGTAGAAGCAGTCTGCAGGCCTAGGGGCTCGGCTTTATACACCTGTGGCCACGGAAGTGACTGGAACACCTGAATTCAATGATTTGGGTGGGTGAGTGAATAATTTTGGAAATATAATGTATATTTTATCTGCACCTGATCAGAATTACACATTTTGATATTATATTGACAAATTTCAGTGGCAAACTCTGACTATTCTAGCTATACCTATAGTTTGGGCCATGAATTCTACAATAATGGGATTTCTATTAGTCTGTTAGCACTAAGCTAATTAACTTTTTGGCCATTCTTGATTAAACAGCTTGTAAATAACATTTCGTATGTTTTATGTGAAAGTTGTAACAGACATTATCATATATCAGTAAAGAGTCCTGACATAGAGCTGCTGCCACTGTTTGACATTCCTAACAACTAACTGGGAAACTGCTTAGACTACGACTCATATTCAGTCAGTTACGTATCTCAGACCTCCAGAAGCTCAACAGTGATGTTTTTTCCACTCATTCCTCCTCATCGCTCCCCAGCATTACAGCAGACCTTTTGTTATTGATTTTGTAGCAATATTTGTGTCAGTATTTTAGGTTTAAAATTGATGGAACCCAAAATATGGTTTGCCATGATAAGACAGAACACCCCTTTATTTACAGCGTCTCCAAGCTTTGAGGTTAAAGCTTAAGCATTAATGGGAAAACAGTCACTTAGTTAGTCAATAGCACTACAAATATGCAAAATGCAATGACAAAATTAGACTATATAGATTGCAATAATAAAAATTATACTATAAAATGGATAAAATCTGATTTGTTGAGACACATTCAAAATTGTTGTAAAGCCCACAATATACACACACCTACAACCACAACAACTGAATTCTGTATTATCTAATGATCCTAAATGGTATTATGGCTATGTAGGGTTAGGGTTCTGAATTCTAGCCTCTACAGCCAAATAGTGCATCATTTATAGAGTGTGGATGAGTCTGAATCCCAAATGACTATTTGTTAGCTCCATGGTTGCTTGGCAAAGATACCATACTCTAAAGCAAAGGTCACTAATAGGCGTACTGCGGTTCAAGTCCGGACACAAACACTGTCCTTTGCAGACCCTGGACCTATAACTGATAAACTATGGGGAATTATTTATTTTCAACAGGATGGTCCTGTTTTGATCAGTATAGCTTTTCGAGCCTTTACGGTACAGGTTTAGTGGCCGGGAGACTCACAAGCCGCTTCACACGTGACGCTACTCAGCCAATCAGATCTGTGCATTATGATGACCACCGAGACTCAGGTGAGTGACACAGACACAGGGGAGGGATGAGGAGAGAAACAGCAGTCAGGGAAGAAAGTGAGTCAGAGGGAAGTTTATTCATATGGCGTGCTTGGTGTCGTGATGGACTCTGATCTGTCCTTCAACGCACATATAACTAATATCACTAGAACAGCCTTCCTGCATCTCCGCAATATCGCTAAATTAAGAAATGCATGATTCATTACTTCAAGGCTGGATCACTGTAATGCCCTGCTGTCTGGATGTCCCAGCAAAAGCCTCAACAAGCTTCAGCTGGTCCAGAACGGTGAGGCCAGAGTCTCACAAGAACCAAAAAGTTTGACCAGGTCAGCCCAGTTTTATCAGCCCTGCACTGGTTACCAGTTAAACTTCGCATTGATGATAAAATCCTATTACTGACCTACAAAGCTCTAAACGGACTCACCCCTCAGTACCTGAGTGACCTTCTCTCCCACTATGAACCATCACGCCTACTTAGATCACAAGGTGCTGCTCACTACTGGTACCTAGAACTAATAAAGCTCCATCAGGGGGAGAGCTTTCTCATACAAAGCCCCCCAGCTCTGGAATAATCTGGAATAATGTTCGGGACTCAGACTCAGCCTCAGTCTTTAAGTCTAGGCTAAAAACTTACTTGTATAGTGGAGCCTTTGATGATTAGTCTCCCTGTCAGGTCTAGACCTGCTGGAGTCTCTGCTGCTCTGTTATACTGTAATCTGTGGTCAGCCACTCTTTACAGAACTGACCGTGTGTTTCTTTCCTTTCTTTGCTGAGTTGATCAGCTGCCCATCCTGTGCGTCTGACGCTGTTGGCTCTTCTGCCTTGATCAGGTGCCACTGCTCACCAGCCTTCTGGACCGGCTTGAGCACCATTGAGCTTCTTGCTGTACAACGCTGTGCAGTCCTCACCCTCAGGTGCTGCCACTGCCGCTGCATGTGATCGTAAACTAGTCAAATTAACAAGTGCCCACCTGTTTTTCTTGCTTTGTACTATAATACTTTATACTAACAATGTTTGCTATCTGGTGCCAATCAGAGGAGGATGCACATGGGGCCTCGGACCCGGATTTTCTTTTCTTTTTCTCTCTGTAATATTGATTTGTTCTGTAAAGCTGCTTTGTGACAGCACCTGCTGTAAAAAAGCGCTATATAAATAAACTTGCTTGTTCTGCTGGGGTGCCATAAGTTCAGGGAACTCAGCTTTGGGCTGATTAGACCCAACCTGGCACATCTGTGGACTCCTCTACTTAAGGCTTTGGCAAACAGCAGCCCTTTGTCATACCTTTGTAGAGGTGTGACTGATACGGTACTTAGCCCAGGTGGGTATCAAAAAAAAAAAAGACAAGAGGAGAGAGCTGGAAAAACGAAAAAGAGAAATTGCCCCAAAACTAGTTAAAAACTAAGAAAGAAGCCTGGAGCTACAAACGGCTCCAGGCTATACAAAAAGTGTTTGCTCTACAAAGAGCAAACCGGTGAAACATGAAGTCAACTCTCCTCTTGTCGTAGAGGAAGTGGTCTTTTGTTTTCTGATTATCTTTTATTTCACTTTTCTATCTCAGCCTTTGCTTGAGTGCTTCTTTCGGCATCCCCTTTGTCTGCCATTTCCCCGCCGTTTTTTTCCCTCTTCTTTGAGGTGTTTTTCCCGTTGTCGCTTGTGCTTCCCAGTGGCGCAGTGGTAACTCCTCGGACTGCTAATTAGTACATTGTTATCTCGAGCCTGGCTCTGAGCCACTCCATCATGCCCAATTCATACTCCATCACCTCAAAAAATGAATCTAAGAGCTTTTCTCACAGGTGTTCCTCTCTGCACTTGGGTCCGCCTCCCTGCCGTCCCGTAACATAAATGTTGTTGAAATATTTCTGAATTGGACTTTATTTGATTTGACATTCCGTTGTTGACTACATAAGATGATGTTGATATACCTACTAGGCTACTTCAGTAAACAGTGTACGGCACTGAATCATGATGATTAGACATCAGGATGTTCTGGACATTTGCTTGAAGAAATTTTCTGTAATTGAACTTTAATTATATATATATATATATGCTCTAAAGGAACTACATTTCTTGGTGGAACACTTGTTTATATCGATTATTGTTCACAATGACTTAAACGGTGTATTTTATCAAAGTTTATGTCGGCCGCCTTTTTATAAAAGCAATAAGCCACTTGAGGCTGTGTGTTACCACGACTTTATCACAGGGTTTTACTCCATTTCACATTGTGATAAAACTGCAGTAATGCACAGCCTCTCGTGGCTCGTTGCTTTGATAGATTACAGGCTATTAAAGGCAACATCAGTTAATGATAAGATCATTGATGAGGCTGTGTTTGTTTCTTTTTTTCCGAGGTTGTAGAAACAACATGTAACATCTGCTCTACACTTCTGTTGGAGGTTCACTTGGAGCTGATGCAGAAAGACAATGTGTGTTTCCTATTTAGCTTTCAGCTCTTAGTCTGACAGCTGGAATTAACAGCATTTCTTAATCCTGCGCGGCCTGAAGCATAAAAACCCCACAGATCTGTGAACAGAGAGAAACATGAAAGCTGAATGTTCAGAAACTCTGCTTCTAATAAACGTCTGAGAGCCAGTGTGTGTGTGTGTGTGTGTGTGTGTGTGTGTGTGTGTGTGTGTGTGTGTGTGATATGTGACATTTTAAGCAAACACAGTGATGCACTGTTCCTCAGCTCCACTAAACAACACAGACAAGAGCTCAGCTAATTACAGAAGACACAACAAACCCTAAAACAAAAAACAGTGAACACTCAGTTCTGTACAAGCTGACTCTGATAGAACTGACTGGTCACTCTTAAAAAACCCAAACATCTACTACAGACACCCGTAACACACCTTTACAAGACAGTAAACTCTTCCTGCGTGTCCACAACACGTCCTACAATCTTAAAAAAGATGGTCCCCCAGGGTTCTTTAGTAAATAGAATAGTTCTGTTTGGACTCAGGAGTTCTATATAGTGCCATTTCATGCTTCAGTGGTGTGAAATGTGTTACAGCCCCTGGTTGTAATATTCCATCCATGTGCCGTGTACTGGTATTTTGTATGTAGCCTTTTGTGCTGCGTTGTGCACAGATGTGTGATTGACCAGACAAGAGGTCACCAAGTCATCACCTGGGAGATGTCCGGGTTCTCTTCCCTCTGACGTGACCTGGAGGAACACCTGTCCAGACCAGCCCGGCCCTCTTCACACCACTCTTCGCTTCTCTTTGCCTGTAAATATTCTGTGAAACTCCATGTGAGCAGTAGGGCACCAGTGCCATTTGCTGTCTGTCACCGTTTCTGCTGGTTTTGAAGTGGGGAGATTGGTTTGGGTTTTTTTGTGTTATTTTACTTTCAGGTTTGGTTAGTTTTTTGTAATCATATGTAGTTTTGTTATTTGACATATCGCTGTTCTCGGAACAAAACCTCATATCTCCAAAATGGTAACTTTACAGGAGCAGGAAAAAACATACCATACTAATGGAAGTCAATGGAACCAGACGGTTATTTTAGGCCATGGGTTTTTGTCCATTCATCATGAAATTTACACGCAATGTAGAGGTCAACAGGCATTTTCAAATTATGTCAGAAACTGAAAAATTACAAAAGTGGACATAGGAGGTTTTTGGCCCGACAGCAGCGATATGCTCATCAGCCTCAAATAAACCAGCAGGTTTCTGACTTCAGTGGTGTCCATTGTCTGGTCCGGCGGCAGATCTGGGGCGAGAGCTCGCTCTCATTTTCAGTTACAGCCTGACCCTAAACTGGGTTCTTCAGATTGATGGAGAATGTGTTGTATATGGTTCTATATAGCACCAAAAAGGGTTCTGAGAAGCTCGCCAGTTTGATCCCCTGAGCCAACAGTACGTGACTGAGGTGTCCTTGGGCAAGACACCTAACCCCCAACTGCTCCCTGGGCGCTGTGGATAGGGCTGCCCACTGCTCCGGGCAAGTGTGCTCACTGCCCCCTAGTGTGTGTGTGTACTCACTAGTGTGTATGTGGTGTTTCACTTCACAGATGGGTTAAATGTGGAGGTGAAATTTCCCCCTTGTGGGAATAATAAGGGTCTCTTAATCTTAATCTTGATCTAAGACCAGCCACACTCTCAAAAATATGGTTCTTCAAGGGTTCTTTACTAAAAAGGGTTCTTTACTGGTTTTCTATTGAACACTGTAAAAGATTAAGCCTTGTCAAGCAGAATTAGGGTTGATGGAGAATGTGTTGTATATGGTTCTATATAGCACTAAAAAGGGTTCTTATATTGATTGATTGATTCTTTTTCATTGCCACATTGAAATTTTATCTAGTGCAACAAGATGCGATTTAAGTGGACCTAAATGTTCAAACAGTAAATCTTTCCATCATGTCCACAAACATCCGAAAGACTTCCTTCTGGACATTCTGATGACCTACATGGCCACAGATGTTCAAAATACATTCTATCCAGATGTGCAGAAACTCAACTGAATACCTGCACATCCAGAGACATCCAAAAGACTTTTTTATCCAGATGTTCAGATACTGGACCCCATCCACAGACGTCCAAAAGAGGTCCTCTTGTTTCAGATAATACACTTGTCAGTTGGAACAGTTGAAGAAGGAGAGGACGACCAGCAATAAGATGGCTGGACACCATGCAAGGAATCATGAATAATCCATTAAGAAGCCTGAAGATTTGAACAGAAGACAGATACTGTGGAGAAACACCATCCATGTGGTCACCAGGCCCCAGAATCGACTTGAGGGCGCATGATGGAATGGTTGGGCAGTAGATGTGACTGCAAACTTTAACTGTTTTGTTTACTTGACATTGACTCTTTAAGCCTCATGCAAAAGGTGTCTCTTTTATGTTTTATCTACTCTTCTCCTATAAAAATGGGATTTCTCGGCTCTCAGTTTTGTTGTTGCAATAATTTGAGATGTAAGTAATGTGATCTACATAGCTCTGAACTGAACTGAACAACCTTTCTGAACAAGAAAATACATGAAAAGGAATGAGAAATAGTCAACGAATGCAGGATGGAGTGATAGAAAATACAGAAGCACACAGAAACCTTCCTTTTTACTCATTTTTAATCAGTTCTGCTGACTGACATGGACTTCCACACTCAGCAGTTGGTCCAGTATCTCTAGTTTCACAGAGAAAATAGCATCTCTGTCTCAGAGGACCGAGAAGCAGTGATGCTCTAGAGATAATATGGAGTTTTGTTCGGATTGGGTTACACTTACGCTTTTATATTTTGGTTTGTCCCTCTTTTTCTCTGTAAAAGCCCCTCAAATGAACAGAACGTGTGTTTTATGATCTCCACATATCACTATATTCTTACAATTTACTGCAGAAACCCAAAAATCTCCGACGCTCTTTGTGTTATTCTATGAAAGTGATGTTTCCAGAGCAGATCACTGAAGAGACGCCGTCTGTTTATAGTTTAGAGCCCAGATTTGGGGGAAAAACGGGTCGACTTTCAGCAGAAAAACAAACTGAGTTCAGCTTCTTTTATTATAAGGGTTTAAAATGACATCACCGTCTATTAGACTGGAGAGAAGAGCTACAGCCTCACACGACGCCCAGCTTCTGAATGGAGCTTATGGAGTATGAACGTTATGAAGAACATGATGAAGTGCGTTTTGGAACCACCGGTGGTCTCGAGGAGTTTAAGAGGTTCAAAATGTGCTCTAGTGTCCGTCAGCTCGGACTCAGTTAACACAATATATGGGCAGATGATGCATAAATATGAATTTAATTACATTTGGACTCTGCCTTCTCTTTTCTCTTGCAAAAGTATTTGAGAGGCAGAAGGTTTTGTGCTGGAGGAGCCCACCTGCAGCGGTCTGCAGCATCTGGACAGGAAGACGGAGAGTAAGATTAATGAGGCTCCCTCACTGGAACACAGTGGACTCTTAAACAGAACCACTCTGACCTCACACACAACTCCAAACATCTCCAAACCCAGAGAAGTCTCAGCAGCTCCGCACCCAGCTCCAAGAACTCACATCAGTCATAGTGGATTCATTCATGCTGAACATTTTATGCCACTGAAGAAGACACAGCATTTCTGCACAAGTTCTTGGGCCTCATATTTGGAATGATTTTGCTAATATTTCACTCTAGAGCAGTCGTGGGCTGGAGGTTAGGGAACTGGCCCAGTGACCAGAAGGTCGCCGGTTCGATCCCCAGAGCTGACAGTATGTGACTGAGGTGCCCTTGAGCAAGACACCTAACCCCCAACTGCTCCCCAGGCAATCCGGATAGGGCTGCCCACCGCTCCGGGCAAGTGTGCTCACTGCCCCCTAGTGTGTGTTCACTAGTGTGTGTGTGGTGTTTCCCTGTTGTGGGACTAATAAGGATCTCTTCATCTAAGCCCAGCTACACTCTCAAAAAGATGGTTCTTCAAGGGTTCTTTACTAAAAAATGGTGCCTTGTCAAGCAAAATTATATTAAATCTAATATCCCTCCTGTTGAGATTATTGTAAGCTTCATTTTAGATTATTTACCTTATTTGTAGACATGTTTCACTTGTTTTGGGTGATTTTATTAGGTAAGATTATGTCACTATATTGGCAGATGTTTGCTGGTTTCAAGCACGTCTCATATAGCAATGATTTTACTTAAAAATGACTTAAAACAGGTAAAATATGTCTAGAAATTAGACATTGTCTTAAATTAAACTTACAACAATCTCACCAGAAGAAATATTAGATTTATTGACTATATTTAAGATCATTTTACTTGACAAGATATCATTTTTTTTTGCAGTGAACCCTGAACACTCAAAGAAAAAAGTTCTTTGCATCATGACAGGGTTCTTCAGCTAGATGGAAAATGTTCATGAATTTGCTGTAGATAATTCTACACAGAACCTTTTCGAAAAGGGTTCTATAGAGCACCGAAAATGGTTGTTCTGTTGTTACAAGCTTGACATCATAACAGCAGAAGAACTTTTTTGGTTGTGTTTATGTAGTGATTTAGGGGTTAAACCAGCTGCCCCTGAAGTGGTTCAGCCGGGGTTTGGTAATTGTAACCCATACAGTGAAGAGAGATGAGACGAAGTTGAAGTTTCTTATTCTTATTTCTCGTTCCATCTTCAGTGATGTAGTATTCACTGTTTGTATGGTAGTGCGTAACTGCTGCACTATTTAAGGTGAAACAGAAGTTCCAATAGGAGGTTAATGTCCGTCTTTACAGATTATCAAATCAAGTAAGACGATGTGGAGCTGGCTGAAAAAATAATTTAGGAATTATGTGAAGATGGACAGCAGCAGCAAGAACTTCAGATAATATGTTACGATAATATGTTACTCACCTGTTCAAATTAGCCTACTCTCTCTGTTGATTTTTTTTTTTGTTTTTTTTTTATTTTTATAACCCTACATTTTGTACACTGTCCTTGAGTGTCAAGAAAGGCGCTTTTAAATTTAATTTATTATTAGTATTATTATTATTATTACGAAAAAGCCAGTTAAGGAGGATGAGGACATATCCGAGCAGACTCTTAGAAATATAGGTTTTCTGCAGGTACATGTTTCGATCATCAAGGTACAAAGAATGTAAATGTTCCCTCAAAGGTTCTACAGTGGTTCTAAGGTCTGATTGTGGAGCTTAAATCAGTTTCTCCAGGTGAAAAGTTGGTATTTGTACCTTTTCATAACTGAATGTTTTAAAACAGAACAGTAGAATAAAAGCCTGGAGGCGAGGCGAGGCGGGGTGTGTGGAGTCAGTCCAGCTTAGAACAGATCATCTCAGTGGATTATGGTTCAGTTATGTTCCCTGACTAAAGTACTGAGATGGAGCCTTGAGGGTTCCAGCCCATTGCCAAGAGGGGGACAGACCCAGAGACAGTCTAGTACCTTTATTTCTGTTTTATGATGTCAGAAACCACATAAGATAAGCATATCCAATCGAAATTACTTAACAACTCCACTGTAATAAGTAATGAAGTATAAGCTTCCATCACTCATTAGCTACATTAGTCTCATTGCTGTAGCTCAACCCCCGAAACTTACCAACTATATCTTGGCTGTTTGTCTACATTTGGGAATTTTCTGGAAGGAGAGCTGCAAAAATCATTTTATGCAAGCTCACCTCAATCAATAAACAGGCAGAACCTGAATCCTTCAACAGAAACAGGTGCTGGGCTGAATATGTTGCCCTGCAGGACTCCGAGGAGAATAGTTTCAATAACCAACTCCGATACAATAAGCCTCCATACAAACCCGTTTCAGACTGAGAGCAGCAGGACAGGAGAGCCACTGCGTGCCTCATAAAACAGACCTTTGTAAATAAAAAGTGATGCCTTGCACTGAAATACGATATGGTCAATAAAATTTTCCCGCTGCTCAGACAGCAGGAGCTTTCATTCAATCAGACTCACCTCCATTACATTTCAGGAAGAAATAGGGTTTTTCTCCCCTGAAGTCATTGCAGAACTGGAAAAGACTGAATTTTTATCTCAGTTGAGTTGGAATGATGGAGATCCATTGAATACCTTTAGAATGAGTTGGAGTCATGAAACCATTGAGCTGCTTCAGTGTAGGCTGGACTGATGAAGCTCTGTTGTGCTCATTTAGGATGAGTTGGAATGAGGAAAGTTGAAAACCTTAAGGAAGAACACTGAACACACTGGGGCTGAGTTGGAGTGACGAAACGCTACTAAACACCTTTGGGATGAGTTGGAGTGTTGAAGCTCCACTAAGCACCTACGGAATGAATTGGAGTGTGGAAGCTCCAATCAACACCTTTGGGATGAGTTGGAGCCCCACTAAAAACCTTTAGAAAGAGTTGGAGTGATGAAGCTTCACTGAACAACTTTGGGATGAGCTGGAGTGATGAAGCTCTATTGAGCACATTTGGAGTGAGTTGGAGTGATGAAGCCCTATTGAACACATTTGGGATGAGTTGGAGTGTTGAAGCTCCAATAAGCACCTATGGAATGAATTGGAGTGTGGAAACTCCAATCAACACCTTTGGGATGAGTTGGAGCCCCACTAAAAACCTTATGGGATAAATTGGATTGTTGAAGCTCCACTAAAGACCTTTAGAATGAGTTGGAGTGATGAAACTATTGAACACATTTGGGATGAGTTGGAGTGATGAAGCTCGACTGAACACATTTGGGATGAGTTGGAGTGATGAAGCTCGACTGAACACATTTGGGATGAGTTGGAGTGATGAAGCTCCACTGAACACCTTTGGGATGAGTTGGAGTGATGAAGCTCCACTGAACACCTTTGGGATGAGTTGGAGTGTTTAAGCTCCATCAAACACCTTCTTTTATTGATTTGGAATTGTCTAAACATTTGTGTGTGTCTGCTTTTCTCTTCCTCATTTTAATTTATGTTAATTTCCCTGGTCACCTGTTACTTTATTATCAAAGTCCTCTTGCTTTTGAAGTCCTGACAAACATCTTGTTTTCACAGTGTTTAGCTTGTACTACGTATAACATTAAATAAAAGGGAAAATTCAGCAGAATTCAGGCGCAGCTGAGTTAGTTAGGGTACTTGCTCTGTCTGTGTGGAGAGTCAGAAAGCAGACAGAAAGGCTGACTGTAGAGCTGCGGGAGGGAAATCACTGACGCTGTGGACGCTTCATTCATCTGTCAGCTTCAGCTGGAGGTTAAAACGCTTTCAGGTTTCCAAATATATGTCAATTTCCAAACGTGAGTTGTAAGAAGAATTGTACACTATATTTCCAAAAGTATTTGCTCATCTGCTTTCACATGCATATGAAATTGAATAACATCCCATTCATAATGACGTAGGGTTTAATATAATGCAGCTATAACAGCTTCAGCTTTTCACAAGGGTTAGGAGTGTTTATGGGAATTTCTGACCGTTCTTCCAGAAGCACATTTGTGATGTAATCTAATTCATCCCAAAGGTGTTCTATCAGGTTGAGGTCAGGACTCTGTGTATCCGCTGACCCCGCTCTATCATTTTACGTGGCTGACCACTTGGTAGGCAGTCATGTTGGACAGGAAGGGGCCATCCACAAACTGTTCCCACAAAGTTGGAGGATGAAATTATTATTATTATTACTGTTGGTGCTGAAGCATTAAACAACCCCGCACCATGATCCCCCCTCCACCAAACTTTACATTTGGCTCAAAGCAATCAGACAAGTACCGTCTCCTGGCAACCGCCAAACCCAGACTCGTCCAGACAGAGAAGCATGATTGGTCACTCCAGAGAACACGTCTCCACTGCTCTAGAGTCCAGTGGCGGCGCTTTACTCCACTGCATTCCACGCTTTGCATTGCACTTGGTGATGTAAGGCTTGGATGCAGCTGCTCAGCCATGGAAACCCATTCCATGAAGCTCTCTACGTTGTTCTTGAGCTGATCTGAAGGCCACATGAAGTTTGGAGGTCTGTAGTGATTGACTCTGCAGAAAGTCGGTGACCTCTGCGCACTATGCCCCTCAGCATCGTCTGACCGCTCTGTCATTTTACGTGGCCGACCACTTCGTGGCTGAGCTGCTGTCGTTCCCAATCGCTTCCACTTTGTTATAATCCCACTGACAGTCGACTGTGGAATATTTAGTAGTGAGGAAATTTCACGACTGGACTTTCTACTTCAAGCTGTTTAACAGCTTAAAACAAATTCGTTGGAAATAATACAGCGACCGCATTTGGAAAGGTTCAGCACATATGAGTGAGAGCTGTGCATCAGTGAATGATGGCGTAAGTATTGGATCACTGTAACTATGACATCCAACAAGAATACACAAGAACAGTGTTGGGACTCCTCCTATCTTTACTAAAACAATAATTGAAACATTTATTTCCTGTGAAAAGGAAATAAATTTCATCTTGGTGAAACAACAGGGCACTGAAAGTCTGGGTGCTTTGTGCTTCATGTTTTAGAACTCATGATGATGGTAGAAAAGAATTGAAGAGAGCAGAAGTTCATGTTTATTTAAAGGGGAATTTCCATTCTAAAACTGCAGTTTAATGTTATTTGTCATGTTGTTATGTAATGGTCTGTAATTCATCCCTCAGCTTCATCAGTTTAACAGAATTCATGAATATTTCTCACTGCAATACCCAGCATGCATTATGCAAATGCATAATAAAACCACTGGGAATCCACCAAATGGCTCAGTTTGACAACATACCAAACTCCTGTCTTCTCACAGATATAAGCTCTACAGTATCTCTAACACTTACCGACACATTTTACTGATCAATTTTAATACAAACATTAAATAATGTCTTTTGAGTTGGATTTGCACCAACAACCTAAGGACGGCATCTGCTGTTTTTCATTCTGAGATTGTTGTATGAACATTTGAAAGATTACTTAAGTTATTTCTAAGTAAGTTTACTTGTTTTAAATCATTTAATCCTTCGAACATGTTTTATTTCATTGGCGGATCAATGTTAGTGTTTTCTCAAAATATGGTCAAAACAGTGATCGCCCTGTCATGGTTGGCTCCTCCCACTACTCCATGTGCCCCTTCGTTTTGATCTTCCATGTGCATTTGTTTTGGTTTTCTAGTCCAGCCCCCTCGTTTCATGACTCCAGCCCTGATTGTCTCCACCTGTGTTTGCACCTGTCCCTCGTTACCCTCATGTATTTAAGCCCTGTGTTTTCCCTGGTCTTTGCTTGAATCTCTGTCTGTGTTGTTTGGATGTTTATGCCTGTGTTCATTTTGTCCTGTCTGTCTCTCCTGCTCGCCGTATTGGCTATTTGAACCTGGACCGTTTAGACTATGACCCTGGATTTGCCCATAATAAATCTTGCTTATCTCTGCATATGCGTCCGCCTCCTCGTTACACTCCCAATAGCCTGGCCATCAGTGTGATGTTGAAAACGGAACTCATCAGACCAGACAACCTTCTTGCACTGCCCTAAAATTCAGTTCTAACGCTCACACGCCTGCTGTAGGCACTTTCGGTGGTGCACATTGGTCAGCATAGGCATGTTTGTCCGGTCCAGACCAGATGGGAGAGCCTTCGTTGCCCTCACTTTGATGAGCCTTGGATGCCCAATACCCTGCTAGTTCATGATTCGTCAGTAGGTAATGACCGCTGCTGACCAAGAGAACCTCACAAGCTTTGTGGTTTCAGACAGGATCTAATGCAGTCACCTGGACATAACCATTTGGCTCTTGTCAAAGTCGCTCAGGTCTTCAAGCCTCCCTCATCCAAAATGAGAACCATCTAATTTACCCCAGATCTTCACACAGTCTCTCAAAATAACAGACTTTATTCGCTTAATCTGTGAATTGTCATCATGATTCGCCTCATCTCTGCATATTTATGCATACAGGGTGATTCAAAAAGATTCATATGATATTAAAATGATTTATTTCACTAGTAAATCATCACAGGTCAGTGCAGTGAACTGTAAACGGTGTAAATGAGCATAAAGCTTATTGTGTAATTGTACAAGGTCTCAGTCTGAACCTCCTCCAGCTGTACGGACGACATCATCACCACAGTCAAACTCATCCCAGACTGGACTGAGCGTGTCGGGCGTCGCTGCTCTCACGGCTCTTTCAGTGGGATTTCGGAGATCATCCAGTGCTGTGGAACCAGCAACGAACGCTCTGAGCTGCTGGAGCTTCACTGCCCATTCACTCTGATTGACGTGGAGAACGCAGAACGCTCTGCTCAGGAGTCTCAGCTCCTCTCAGACTGAAGGAGCCAGTCAGAGACTCTATGACCCCCTCTTACAGTTGGAGTGTGATTGGTTCCTCAGCACCTCACGGTTGGAAAAAAATGATGAAATCACATGAATCCTTTAGAATCACCCTGTATTTAAAGATGTCCAGCCAGCAGGAAAACAAACACACCAGTACACAGTTTAACTGTTATTATCATAAGTGGAGAGATTCCACATTTATTGTCCTCAGAGAATCAATAATCTGATGGTTTATCAGTCCAATCAACAGCTGGGTTGCAATAACACTTCACTCTGCAATTTTAAAGGCTAATAAAATTCCCACGCCGCTCTGTTTATTATCGTATTTTATGAAGAGCAATATTGCGCTTCTTGATCAGTCAGTAACTCTGTGCGTGTAAAAGTGTAACAGAGTGAGTTTGTGAGTCTCAGTGTAGAAATAATGCTGTAAAATAGCTCCACAGACAGCAGAGCGGTGATGTGGAGGAGCTTCACGCTTCCTTCAGCCCCCAGAGGCTAAACCCAGGGAGTCTACCTGCTGCTGGAGGAATAAATTAGCGCTATTGAGGAGGACAAAGCCTCTGCCCTCTGCTCCTCTCATGCTCCTGGCACCGGTCAGCCAGAGAGGAGGATTAGACCCTGCAGATGTGAAGCCACTTCATCCACGGATAAATTCAGCTGTGGGAATTAGACTGATCTGCTGAGCGTTTCGACAGTAAATGTAAAATGGCACAACAATAATAATAATAACAGCCCGCTGACCTACAGACGCAGTCAAACTCAACGTCAGGCCTTTTTCACTCACGCAACACGTCCTTGATTAGGATACAATACATTAGGAAAGGGGCGGGGCTAAAAGGAAACCAACAGTGGTGTATTAACTCGTCACATGACTCTCTGGAAGCCACGTTGAATCCCTTTTCCGTGGTCTTTGTCACACAATTCAGCTCCTTGATCTTTCTCTACAAAACCAGCCTGGAAAACTCAATCTGGACTAAACTGCATTCACAGCGATACACTTCCAAAATAGTCGGGACGACGGGCAAAATGCACAATGCAACATCTTCTTCTTCTTCTTCTTCTTCTTTCGGCTGCTCCCTTTAGGGGTCGCCACAGCGGATCATCTGCCTCCATCTTGCCCTATCCACTGCCTCCTCTACTTTCACACCAACCATCTCCATGTCCACCTTCACTACATCCATAAACCTTCTCTGAGGTCTACCTCTTCTCCTTCTGCCCGGCAGCTCCATCTCCAACATTCTTTGCCCAATATATCCACTATTCCTCCTCAACACATGTCCAAACCATCTCAACCTGGCCTCTCTGGCTTTATCTCCAAACTGCTCCACCTTCACCGTCCCTCTGATCTGCTCATTTCTAATCTTGTCCATCCTTGTCGCTCCCAACGAAAATCTCAGCATCTTCATCTCCGCCACCTCCAGCTCAGCCTCCTGTCTTTTAGACAGAGCCACAGTCTCCAAACCAAACATCATAGCAGGACGCACTGCTGTCTTGTAGACCTTCCCTTTCACTCTTGCTGCTATCCTTCTGTCACACATCAGCCCTGACACCCGTCTCCACCCACTCCATCCTGCCTGCACCCTCTTCTTCACCTCTTTTCTACACTGTCCATTGCTCTGGATGGTTGACCCAAGATATTTGAAGTCAGCACAATGCAATATATTAAATATGTTAAATGTTAAAATGGAGAAATTATATTGTTTTTGAATTTTATTTGATAATTAAGCAGCGGAAATGTGTTAAAATGCAAATGCTGCCATGAAATCATACGTTTATGAATTCACACCGCGGCATTTTGAGACTCTGTCTCTCTCCCTCTGTCTCCCTTTCTCTCCCTCACTTTCTCTCCCTCACTTTCTCTCTCTCTCTCTCTCTCTCTCTGTCTCTGTCTCTCTCTCTCTCTCTCTCTCTCTCTCTGTCTCTCTCTCTCTCTCTCCCTTTCTCTCCCTCCCTTTCTCTCTCTCTCTCCCCCTCTCTCTCTCTGTCTCTCTCTCTCTCCCTTTCTCTCCCTCCCTTTCTCTCTCTCTCTGTCTCTCTCTCTCTCTCTCTCTCTCTCCCCCTCTCTCTCTCTGTCTCTCTCTCTCCCTCCCTTTCTCTCTCTCTCTGTCTCTCTCTCTCTCCCTCCCTTTCTCTCTCTCTCTGTCTCTCTCTCTCTCCCTCCCTTTCTCTCTCCCTCTGTCTCTCTCTCTCCCCCTCTCTGTCTCTCTGTCTCTCTCTCTCTCTCTCTCTCTCTCTCTCTCCCTTTCTCTCCCTCCCTTTCTCTCTCTCTCCCCCTCTCTCTCTCTGTCTCTCTCTCTCTCTCTCCCTTTCTCTCCCTCCCTTTCTCTCTCTCTCTGTCTCTCTCTCCCTCCCTTTCTCTCTCTCTCTGTCTCTCTCTCTGTCTCTCTCTCTCTCTCTCTCTCTGTCTCTCTCTCTCTCTCCCTTTCTCTCCCTCTCTCTCTCTCCCTTTCTCTCCTTCTCTCTCTCTCTGTCTCTCTCTCCCTCTCTCTCTCTCTCCCTCTCTCTCTCTGTCTCTCTCTCTCTCTTCCCCTCTCTCTCTCTGCTTTTTTAATCTTTTCTCCTCCTGTCAGGTCTTTTCGGTGGCCTTGCTCTTACAGCCTGTGGACTCTGAACAGAAATCTATTCAGCAGCTTCATTGTAAACCCACAGCAGCACTGCAGACACTTTTTCTGCCTCTTTTCTCTCCTGTTTCTCTCCAGCCGTCCGTCCACAAAACACATTAAAACTGCAGTTTCACACCAACTTACTGTAGAATGTGCAGAGTTTTCTTTGCAGCTGCTGAATGCTGATAGACTTTAACCCTGTTCATAATGTATGGCCGCTGGAACCACTCAGGCGGGGGGACATTTGAGCCCCTATTTTCAAAAGTATTGGGGCTATTTCCGTCCAGCTCAGGTCAGTCACCAGTGGTGGAGTCAGGGGACCCGGCATGGACGAGCGGCAATCACACCAGGGTTGATGGTGTGGTGAGCGGTTGATGGAGGGAGTCTTGCATTTTTTCTGTTTTTTCTCATAACCCTCTGTTTGGAGTCTCTGAAAAACCTCCTTTAGAGGGTCGTGTAGCCCTAACACTTGGCCCTACCCCTCTATCTCAACAAGAATCAGGTCACCCTACACCCTAGACACTGAACACATTAAACAGAGGGGAGGGCTGAGTAGTAGGGGCGAAGGGTTGGGCCTAAATGTTACAAAAACAAGGTAAATATAATTTCATGTTCAGTATGTCCAGTCCACACTGCACTAGTTATACGTTTCTATCCTTGCTGTATTAGATTATAACTGATGCATCCTGGCCTTTAAAAATTTTGAGCGGCCAAAAGTGACCATAGTTCAGCAGCACCTATAAATCAATGAGCTGGCCTTAAAAACTGAAGCTCTCAAACGAGCCCTTACCAATGCTTTGATGAAAATTTACCTCTATCCCTGTGGACTGTCCAATTATAGACAGATCTCAAAACATCCTTTATCTCCAAGATCTTAATGAAGGTTTTAGCCCAGTAGATAAGCTCCTGCTCTTTTAGGAAACACAAGTGTGAGATATTTCGGTCAGGATTAAGGCCTCCTCACAGTGCAGAAACAGCCTTAATGAAGATAATGAAGGTGGAACTATTCTCTGAAAAGGGCTACACGGACCTCTGCTTGAGCTATTTGTTCTTATTGCAGTCTTGCAGATCCTATTAGTTTAGAAATGTAAACAGTGAGCTTAAAATGTGGTGTCCCACAAGGCTCTGTTCTAGGACCACTACTATTTTAGTTTTAAAGGATGCCACTGGGTACGGTCATGCATAAACACGACATTAGCTGATATCGTCACTGTCATGCATATATACACACACCGGCCACTTTATTAGGTTGTTAGTAAAAGGTTAGACCCCCTTTTGCCTTCAGAACTGCCTTAATTCTTCTTGGCAGACTTTCAACAAGGTGTTGGAAACGTTCCTCAGAGATTCTGCTTGGTTATTTGAGTTCCTGCTGCCTTTCTATCATCTGGAACCAGTCTGCCCATTCTCCTCTGACCTCTCACATCAACAAGGCATTTTCGTCCACACAACTGACCGCTCACTGGATATTTCCTCTCTTTCTGACCGTTCTCTGTAAACACTAGAGATGGTTGTGCGTGAAAATCCCAGCAGATCAGCAGTTTCTGAAATACTCAGACCAGCCCGTCTGGCACCAACAACAACGTGTGTGTGTGTGTGTGTGTGTGTGTGTGTGTGTGTGTGTGTATAGACTGCAATAAAAAATGCTTCTGCCCTTTGCTCATGGCAGCTGTGTCGATCATTTTTTACACATGTGAGTTAGCAGGCAAGCTTCACTCTCACTCCAGGGATTTATTTATTATTCTCCTGTCTTCTACTCCATTGTATGATGTTTAATAAGATCTTGATGAGAAATGGCTCCATACTTTTGAATATTAGCTCCTAGCAGGCGTTCGTCCAGCACTGCAGCAGCTCATGACAGGCCGGCTGGAGTAGACAGAAAAACTTACCTCCCTCAAGTGCACAACTGTGGAATGCCTGCATCGTCACAGGAGCACAAAAAAACTTATTCAAAAAACATTTATTTAAAAAACATATTCTAATGTAAAAATATATATTTTCATCTTTAATTACACAGTAATAAAATATTTTATTTAAAAAATGCATGTATTCATTAATTACGCAGAAAACGCAAGGTGAGTGCTGTTCCCCTGGTCTTTTGACCCAATCCCATTTCTTATTTTTACCCCTACCCCTTGTTTCAGGCTCTACTTGCCCCTTCAACTGACCTACAGGGCAGTGGTTGAGAGCTTCTCTCTGAAATGAGGCCCTCAAGTAAAAAGAGCCCGTCTGCAGGGACAGCAGAGGAGGGGAAAGTTCAGCTCCTCACTGCTGGGCTTTAGTTACATTTAGGGATCATACGCCTTCAAAGAGGGGGGCAGTTATTTATTATCACCCCCCCTAATTCTTCAGTGATATGAAGCTGAAGTCAGATATTCTCCAGCTTTTTGTTGGAATTTTCCTGTTCCACCTTAAATGGAGCAGCAGCTCTGATGCCTACAGCATCATTTAATGTAACTGCTGCACCGTTTAAGGTGGAATGGGAAAGTTAGCTAGCTACCGAGACATCAGCACTTGTTTTGAAATAAAGTGAGTAAATAAAACTAAGATAATATGGTGATTATTGTCAATTTTTAACTGAGAACATTCTCACATTCATGGGTTTCTTTGGTCGCTTATGCAGCCATCTTCGCCCTACCCCTCTATCTCAACAAGAATCGGGACACCCTACCCCTAGACACGTACACACAAACCAGAGGGATAGGGCTAACTGGTAGGGGCGAGGGGTGAAATGGGACTAGTCCTTAGTCTATAAGTACAGAGGAACAATTTAAAAATGTTTTAAATGTCTTGTGAAGTGTTACCAAAGGTTGAACCAAAGCTGCTGATGAACCACTGCAGCCTTAGTTGGAGCTCTAGACCTGCTGGAGTCTCAGTATTGTTGCTCTACCCAGCTTGGGTTATGTAAACGGTTGGTGTCTAAACAGGACTTAGAGAAATGCATCCATGCTTTTATCTCTGACTGGGTGGACTAGTGCAACAGTGTCTTAACAGGACTCCCCCAAAAGTCCATTAAACAGCTGCAGCTCATTCAGATCAGATCTGGAGATCCGAGCTCATTACTGCAGCGCTAACATCTTTACACTGGCTGCCACGTAGCTCCAGCATTTAAAGTGCTGCTTCTAGTCTAGACTTCACTGAATGGGTTCGGTCCCAAAGTTCAGTTCATTATTATTATTATTATTATTATTATTATTATTATTATTATTATTATTATTATTTAGTGATTCATAGGTTAAAAAAGGTTTAACCGTACAATCAGAACAGGTCAGTCCAACAATAAAAGAGCAAGTCACACAAACATAAGAAAAATGAATAAACCAAGATGGGATGAGGTATAAATAGTGTTGAGATATAAATCCCAATACTGGCCCATTTAGCTGAGCTGCGAGCGCGGATTCCCTCAAAGGTTCAACCTTTGATGTTTTAAGGTTCAACTGTGAACCGTAAATACATTTTTCCAGGTACGTAAAGTGCGTAATTGGGTTGCCACACTAAATCGAGGGAGTAAGAGACCACGGATGAAACATAAGTGCAGTTTTCTCATAGAAGGCTTTATCCTGAATGAATAATGAATAATATCCTCAATTTTTCTTCCCTTTTTTTCCTTTATATATATATATATATATATAAAACTTTCTGTAGGGTTATTATCTGAGCCTCACCATTTCAATGCATAACTGTCCTGACATAAGATAAGATAAGATAAGATAAGATAAGATAAGATAAGATAAGATAAGATAAGATGCGTTTATTGTCATTGCACAGTGTACAACGGAATTGAGCAGCAATCTACCGGCACTTTCATCATACAAAACAATTTAAACATAAGGCTAAAATATATAAAGTGCAGATTTAAGGGGGAAAAAAGTATCAAAAATCTTAAATATAAAGAAAAAGGACTATAAAACTATATATTCTAAAACTTGGACAGCTTATAGCGTTAAATAATATTGCACATCTAAGAATTATTGCACAGGAAGAAGACAGATTATAGATTATAGATTATAGATTGCACTCTCGAGAACAAATGAATAATAAATAGAACAGAGGTGGACTGGAACACTGGAACGCTGGAACGCTGGAACGCTGGAACAGTGTAAAGTGTCCTGTGAAATGGATTTGCACATGTTGTACAAGTGACAAATAAACTTGAAACCTAGTGACATATAAAATAAAACAAGGCTTGTTTACGCGTCTTTCAGCTCAGTCCACTGACAATAAAGTAAGTTTTTGAATACAGTCTAAATAATTTCTTCTCTATAACATTACAATTAACTTGAGGTACGTACCTCTTGCTTTTTAGATGATCCACGGTTGCTTTTCCAGCCTTATAACATGCAGAATAAACCCGTTCGAATACATCTCACGTGCTCTATAACTCCCGCAGCATTAGTAAAATATTCCAAAATATGCTTCGGAATTTCTAACGCTGTCAGAAAGTGAACGGCTCTTGAAAGAAGTTAGTTCCATGTCTGCCATTATCATCATCTAGTCTGCCTCGCACATTCCATGGGTACAGTGACACCGTGAAAAGGCGGCCCTGACCTCCTTAGCTAACAGTTTCCATCATATGCACATTCAAACCACTACTGGAGAACTTACAAGCTGTCAGAATGAACAAAAATAAATAACAAAAACATACGTCTTTCATATTCGACTGGAATGATTAACACCATTAGTGCTCAAGCTATAACTGCTTTAAGCTTAAGGTGTCTTTACTACTACAGATTCAGCCTAGCCAAATAGAGGGAGTAAGTCTGACAGCGTTTTAGGGCCACTGTTAATAAATATTTCGTAATATCTGGAGGATAAAGTGGTCTGACTGTAGGGGGGCTGCCATAACGCGCTGGGGTCTGTCCTGCTGCCAGAGCTCCACTCACTCCCGTCCCTCTGTGGATCATTTTGATCACCGTTCTCACCGTCTGTGAAACTTCATGCCCTCTTTGAATGGGGGGAGATGAAGACCCCGATAGCCGTGTAGACCACCCTGCCTGAGATTCTCCTTCAACAACACAGACAGACGGTTTCCTCCGATTCCGTCCGGCTCTTTATTCTAGATAAACAGTTCCCTGCTCGGCCGTTTCAGCCGGTTCTTACACTGATACCAGGCTGGTGCTGATGAGCAGGAGAGACGGGGAGGCTGAGTGTTTCTTCATGGGGGAATCGATATGAAAGGGCAGCTCCACCAACTCACCACCCCTCATTTAACACGAGGAGGTGCTGCTTCACTTTGCCAAGCCTTTGCCCACAATATTGCAACCTTTCATGGTTTTAATGCCACTTTTGTAATTGACTTTTATCTCTAAATATTACTACTTTATTCTCTATTTCTATTTTCATTAACAGTGGTCCAAAATGCCGTCATATGTAAAAGGCCACGTCTGTCGGTGCTCTTCATCATGGATTAACCATCATCTTCCTACTTTTTTCACACATAAAATCTCAAATGGAGTTATGAGTTTACCACAGATGAGTTATTCTATTTATAAGCTACTGGGCAACAAAACATGTGCAACTAAAGTATCGCTCTACATTAAATAAGTCCCATTTTAACTTGCAACATTTGTACCTTTCCATAACCGCCTGGAGGCGAGGCGGGGGGTGTGGAGTCAGTCCAGCTTAGAACAGATCATATCAGTGGATTATGGTTCAGTTATGTTCCCTGACTAAAGGTACCGAGATGAACCCTTGAGGGACCCACCTCAGTGACGAGAGGGGGACTGACCTTTGTTCCAGTTTAGTACCTTTGTTTCTGAGAGTGCACAGGTACCACTTTGGCAGCAGTAAGAGAGACGTAGGTCTCACTTTATTTGGAGAGTCCACTACAGTCCCGTACATATTATCTACAGATGTTTAAACTGTTAACAAACGATCTGTGGATTCTAAACAGTGGTGGGCTTGGGGTTAGGATTTGGATCTGGGACCAGACTGAGGGCTGGGTGTAGGTTTTGGGTTGAGGTTACGTTTAGGGTTTAGGCTTAGAGCCAGGTTTAGAGTTAAAGACAATTATAGTCAGTTTAGTAGAGATTAGTTGAATGTAACTTGAAAGTAAATGAAGTATCTATGAAGCATCTAAACTGGACTATGCAAATAAAATGACTTTATTTATACATAGTTGTGTTATCAGCTTAAACGATGTGTATAGGGGTTATGTGTGTTAATGCACTTTGGGTGGTGTTTGGGGGAGCCAGTATCTACCGTCACTGTGGGATGTGCTGCTGTTATTAACCTCCCCACTTCCTCTTTCCATCTTTCCTGCTGCTGTGTTCAATAAAAGAGCATTCGATTTGAAGCACTGTTTTCCCCAGATGTCATTTTTCATCTACACCAATGCCACGATAGAATTTAATACCGTTAACATAGGTGAAAATGGGGATTAATGTGGAAAATATAAAGTGAGAAGCGATGCAATAGTGTTGCATATTGAGTATTGTTATGTGCCAGTGCCTCTGCATGTCAAGTCAAGTCAAAGTTTATTTATGTAGCGCTTTTTACAGCAGGTGTTGTCACAAAGCAGCTTTACAGAAAAATCCAGGTCAACGCCCCCATGAGCATCGCCAATGGCAATGGTGGCCAGGAAAAACCCTAATAGCAAGAGGAAGAAACTGAGAGGAACCAAGACTCCAAAGGAGAACCCATCCACCTCTGGACCACAGCATTAGTATAAAACAGGTGGAGCAATGGTTAATCAGATAGTTTGAGTTTATGCAGCAGCAGGAGGTTCAGTTCATGCAGGTGAGGTTTGCACAGCTTTGCACCGTGTGAAGTTCAATGGTGGTCAAAACGGTCTAGAAGGCTGAAATGATCCAGAGGCCTGGCGAGCAGTGGACACCTGATCAAGGCAGAAGAAGCAGCAGCATCAGATACACAGGATGGGCAGCTGTTCAACTCAGCAAGAGGAAAACACAGAGAGTCAGTTCTATAAAGAGCGACTGATCACAGATTACAGGGTTAACAGAGAGCAGAGACTCCAACAGAGGTCGAGTTAATACAGCCTCACTCAAAGGGAGAAACCAGAAAGGTAACCGAGACATGAGGCTCCCTGAGATGTCAGAACCCCTCCAATCCACTGTCAACAAACCTGAGTGAGTGAGTGAGTGAGAACAGCAGGATGACAGCACCAACACTCCCAGTTTACCATAATACCCAATGCCCTATGTCTGATCCACTCCGACCAGCGCAACACACACTAACACACCACCACCACTTCACTGTTACTGCAGTTCTGAGAGCAATCAACCACCCAATAGTACCTGCTCTGTGAGGGTCCATGGGGGTCCTGACCACTGAAGAACAGGGTAACAGAGTATCAGAGAAACAGATGGACTACAGTCTGTAACTGTAGAACTACAGAGTGCAGCTATACAGTAAGTGGAGCTGATAAGATGGACCATGAGTGTAGAAACGAGGAGGTGCTCAGAATGTTATGTGTGTGTAAGCCTCTCTTTTGCATGGTAAGCCTAGACTGAAGAGAACTTCTAATGGTGTTGCTCCATTGGCACTTCAGTCCAGAAATCTGTCGGTGTGAGTGTGTGGAGGTGAGAGTAGAGTATCTGTTCAGGCTGAAGGTTCTGTTTTGCTTCTGTGGAACTGTCAGTGTTCTGTAATCTTGGTGTTAAACACTGATGAATTATTCAGGACTGGATTGGGGGGAACTGGGAGGGGGGGGGGGGTGTTTGGTTGTGTTTGAGTTTGTTTGAAAAGTCTAGTTTTCAGCGCAGTTTGTGTGGGAGGAGTGTGTGTTTTTGTTTTGTTTTCTTCTTCTTCTCCTGTTAGCGCGCAGCTCGCTTTAGTACCACATTAGACATCAATCTGTTCTCCGCCGTCTCTTCGCTCGACTGACACCTGATCTGAAAGATCTCCTCTGTGTTCCTACGCTATAAAATCACTGGCCCTCATTCACCAACCATTCAAAAGAAGAAATTCCTTCTTAAAGCCTGCTTATTCAGTTCTGACGAAGACTCTGACATTCACCAGTGTTTTCTTGTCTGGGATTTGTTCTAAGAATGGAATGAACACACACTCAAGAGCGCGGTGGTGAGAGCAGTTCTGTGGTTTGAGAGCACGACATGAATCTGATGTAGACGTTTTCTTAGGACTTTTCTCAAGAACACATGGAAGGAGTCTTTATAGCTCTGTTTTCTCCATCTCAGTCCATCACTGCATCCTCATCCATCAGCAGAGAGTGACCTGAAGAAGAAATCCAGGGGATGAGGTTTCTGAGGACCACAGGTGACTCAGATTTGCAGAAAGATATTGGAGATTACAATCATTCATATACACATGAACAGAAACCCAAATCTATTGATTAGTGCCACTCTGTGCTGTGTGTCCTTGTTTAATTATTATTAGCTTTTAGTTGAGACTATTTTCAGTTAATAATAATGACAATAATAATAATAATAAATAATATCCAATGCCGCCAAGGGCCTCCCCACCATCTCGCACTGCCTATATAACACTACACTGGTTCCCAATGCTGGATCTTGGGGGTGGTGGCCCCACATGGTCCCCCGACATTGCCGGGTTATGTGGGCTACCTGGCTCACTGAGGAACACTACCCCCAGGCCTGGCTCCAGGGGTAGGTCCCACTAACCCTTCTCCTGGGCAGGGTACACAGTTTTCTGTTTTTTTGGACCAAGGTAGTCTGGGTCTTCACTCCAGACCTTGTTTGCCCTGGGACACCTTACCAGGAGCATTTTGCTCCTGGCGACTTAGCTCTGAAGATCCCTAGACCGCACAAGCCCTTCTGCCACTGCAGGGCCCAGATACAGGAAAGGTAAAGACAAGAATAATAATGACAACAACAATCGTATTTCCAGAGTACTTCATATGTGGGAGTGTTTTACAGATGATGTGATGAGGCTTTACAATAATAGAAGAATAATTAATAAAAGGTATGACTATTAAATTCAAATAAAGCTATTAATTTGAATTAAAATGTCTTTTTTTTTCTTCAGTTTTACTGAAGGTGTTTGCAGAAGGTCAGAATGTGTAGCTCTGTAGACAGACAGACATTCAGGAGCTTTAAGATCATTTTAAGGTTGTTTTAAAAACCAGCAGTAGAGCTCTAAACTCTCTGACAGATCCAGGCAGCCAGTGCGGCGTGTACACGGGGTGATATGAGCTCCCTGTGATGGAAATGGGAAAATAACAGAGAAGTAATTGTGTCATCAGCATAGCTTTGAAAATGTATATCATATTTCATGTACATGTACAAAGAGAAAAGCAAAGGACCTGAAACTGAACCCTGTGGGACTCCAGAAGAAACTTTAATGTTTTTGCAGAAATGGTTTCCCAGTGAAATTGTGCCTGAGAGGCCGACCCAGAATTCATAGGCAATTGATCTTCAGTGTTACAGTGTTAATAATCCATTGTTTATTGCACCTCTGTACCTATTACTGTTTGATTATTGCTCAATAGCTCCTATTACACAATAATATTAATAACATCTATTTACTTTCTATTGTATACACAGTCACAGGGGATATGATAATAAAGAGCGAGTGATGTTCTTGAAGTTCTCTGTTGATGTTCTTCATAGATGTTCCTTACAGATGCTCTTTATTGAAGATTGTTACAGATATTCTTCAGTGATGTTCTTCATTGATGTTCTTTAGTGATGTTCTTATTTGTTCTTTATCAATGTTCTTTATTGATGTTCTTTAGGGTTCTGTAGAAATGTTTTTCAGTAATGTTCTTCATTGAAGTTCTTTGTTGATGTTCCTTACAGATGTTCTTTATTGATGATTGTTACAGATATTCTTCAGTGATGTTCTTCATTGATGTTCTTCAGTGATGTTCTTATTTGTTCTTTATCAACGTCTTTATTGATGTTATTTATTACTGTTCTTTGTTGATGTACTTTAATGGGGTTCTTTACAGATGTTGTTTATTGATGATTCTCAGTGATTTTTTATGGTTCTTACTGATGTTCTATGTTGATGTTATTTAGAGTGGTTCTTTTGGATGTTCTTTTGATGTTCTTTATTGATGGTCTTCAGTATTGTTCCTTGTTGATGTTATTTAATGATGTTCTTATTGATGAACTTTACAGATATTAATTACAGACAATTTTTTACAGATGCTGTTTATTGATGTTCTTTACTGATGTTACAGATGTTCTTTATTGATGTTCTTTAAAGATTTTTTCATTGATAATATTTAGTTTTTTTTACAGATGTCATTTATTGATGTTATTTAGAGATATTTTTGTTACAGATGTTATTTATTGATGTTATTTATTGATGTTTTTTGTTACAGATGTTCTTTATTGATGTTATTTAGAGATGTTTTTATTGCAGATGTTCTTTATTGATGTTATTTAGAGTTTTTATTACAGATGTTCTTTACAGATGTTATTTAGAGATGTTTTTGTTACAGATGTTCTTTATTGATGTTATTTAGAGATGTTTTTATTGCATATGTTCTTTACAGATGTTATTTAGAGATGTTTTTGTTACAGATGTTCTTTATTTGTGTTATTTAGAGATGTTTTTATTACAGATGTTCCTTTATTGATATTCTTTACAGATGTTCTTTATTGATGTCATTTAGAGATGTTTTTATTGCAGATGTTCTTTATTGATGTCATTTAGAGATGTTTTTATTGCAGATGTTCTTTATTGATGTTATTTAGAGATGTTTTTATTGCAGATGTTCTTTACAGATGTTATTTAGAGATGTTTTTGTTACAGATGTTCTTTACAGATGTTATTTAGAGATGTTTCTGTTACAGATGTTCTTTATTGATGTCATTTAGAGATGTTTTTATTGCAGATGTTCTTTATTGGTGTTATCTAGAGATGTTTTTATTACAGATGTTCCTTTATTGATATTCTTTACAGATGTTCTTTATTGATTTTCCTCATTGATGTTGGAACTCCACGCTGTCAGTCTTGTCTCAGTAACTCGCTCCGCTACCTTGGCCGATCATGTTCAGACGCTCTGAGCTCAGATGGATCTGATGAAATTCCCTCCCAGAGACGTGAAACTTCAAACCCTCCACACTTTTAACCAAATCAGAGAAAAGCAGCTCCAGAACAATAGTGAGATCTCAAGGGGGCCTCTGTTCCCGTAACATTGCCCTTATCTTACCTCACTGTTAGAGATTCAGAGTGAAGGACCCTTAAAGTGAACAAGGGGGAACTGAGTGAGTCGTCTGGGACGCAGCCTGAATTTACACTCACTTCTCTCTGGGGCCAGAAAAGCAACACAACCCACACTCTTTAAAATAAAGGGCAACACTGTACAAGAGCAGTGTGTTTGACAGATATGGGTTTCTAAATGAAATACACTGTAAAAAAAATACAGTGGAAAAATTAATTTAAAGGCAGTAGAGTTACTGGGAAGTTACTGTAAACAAAATTTACAGATCCTGTACTGTATTTTTACAGTACAAGACTATATGGGTCATTCTCCATTTGGAGTGGGAAAAATCTATTTCTTTCATCCCAAAACTAAAGAATCTTAATGTATCCGGAAAGCCACTAGCATTGTGGACGAGCTCATCTGTCCCTCACACGGACTTTAATCACTGCTGCCGTCTGGCAGAAGGTACCGGATCATCCGTGCCTCCACTGCCAGACTCTGCAACAGCTTTGTTCCTCAAGCAATCAGGTTTTTAAACTTACAAGGACTGAGCTGACCCCTCCCCACCCCACAAACACACACATACTCCACAAACACACACATACTCCACACACACACCTCTTTTGATGCTCTACCTGCACTATCTGGTCATTGCTGCTACATTGTGTTTTCACTGTTTTACTCAGGTTTTTCTACCTCAGTAGCTGCTGTTTGTCTGTCGTCTGACTGCGAGACTCTCAGATCACAGCAGGTTCATATCTCTGCACCTTATTCCACCACCTCATGTCCAGAGTGAGCGCTGTGTCCGTGCTGCACTGTCCTGTCTGTTTACTGGGTCTAATGTCTGTTTAATTTATCGTATTTATGGTTTCTAGTTTATTTTTTTGTTTGCACGTTCACTCTTTGTACTTTTTGTTCCTTGTTGCCCCGTTTTGTTCCTTTAGGAACGTAATTTCATTCCACTGTGTACTGGTACATAGATGGAATGACAATAAAAGCCTCTTGACTTGACTTGACTTGATATATTGTGTCATAGCTTTTGCACAGGACAGAATTTATGTATATATGCAAATAAATTTCCCCCCAATATGTTACTTTTGACAAATAAACAGTAATTATGCATTAAAATGTGCTCTCTGTAGAGGATGTGTATCTTATTTCCACTGAGAAGTGTTTTGTACAAACTCTGGTTTACAGATATTAATGCAGCTCAGCAGCTCTTTAACATTTAAACTGTGGAAAAATGAATAACAAGTCAAGTCATAGTTTATTTATTTAGCGCTTTTACAACAGGTGGCGTCACAAAGCAACTTTACAGAAAAATCCAGGTCCAAGCCCCCATGCGCATCACCAGTGGTGACAGTGGCAGGATAAACTCCTTAAGAGCAAGAGGATGAAACACAGAGAGGAACCAAGACTCAAAAGGGGAACCCAGCCTCCTCTGGACCACACCAGATACCAAACAGCGTTAGTATAAAGTATTATAGGACAAAACGGGAAAAACAGGTGAAGCAATGGATAATTAGATTCGTTTTTGTTTATGCAGCAGCATCTGAGGGTGATGATTGCACAGCGTTGTACAGCATGAAGCTCAATGGTGGTCAAGAGGGCTGGTGAGCAGTGGCACCCAGTCAAGGCAGAAGAAGCAACAGCATCAGACACACAGGATGTTGTGCAGCTGTTCAACTCAGCAAAGTTAGGAAAACACACAGAGAGTCAGTTCTGTAAAGAGCGACTGAGATGTCAGAACCCATCCACTCCACTGTCAACAAACCTGAGTGAGTGAGTGAGTGAGTGAGTGAGTGAGTGAGTGAGTGAGTGAGTGAGTGAGTGAGTGAGTGAGGGGAGCGGCAGCACCAACACTCCCAGTTTACCACAATACTCTATGACCATGAACCCCCAGATCTGCACCTTTTATCTGACAGGAAAAACTAATTACCAAAGGCTCAACTAAACAAGTTCTTAGCCTAGACTTAAAGACTGAGGCTGTGTCTGAGTCCCGAACACTGACTGGAAGATTATTCCGAAGCTGGGGGTCTTTTATGAGAGGGCTCCACCCCTGATGTAACTTTATTGATTCTAGGTACTAATAATATCAAAATTAATCTGCAGTGAAGATAAACCGTAAGCACAGAGAAGAAAACTAAATAATGTGTTATGAAAATCTGAGTTAAGGGCTGAGAGGGTGGACCAAGACAATGGGGGTTTGTGGTCCTAAACATTGTTATGTACTTGTTCTTTGACAGAACTCGTTTTCTTTTCATTTTCTTCCAGTTCTCTTTTGTTTTTCTGTTTGTAGTTCACTTAATACACATCAACGTATTTCCACTAACCTTTGGAGGCACAGCCCTTAATTCTGGTAGCCCCTGGAATCCCGACCAACCACTCGTCCAGGCCTGAGTCTGCAGCTGGGGGAAGAGCTTTTTCTTATAAAGCCCCCAAACTCTGGAATGATCTTCCAGAAACTGTTCGGGACTCAGACACAGTCAATCTCAATCTTTAAGACTAGGCTGAAAACTCACTTGTTCAGTTTAGCTTTTGGTAGGTGATGTTCCCCCTTAGATAAAGGCAGCAGATCCAGGGGTCCATGGACACAGGGAATTATAGTAAACTGAGACGCTGGTGCTGTCGTCCCGCTGCTCGCACGCGGTCACTCAGGCTTGTGGACGGTGGAGCGGAGGGATGCCAGACTGTCTCAGAGTGCTGCCGTGTCTGTGTGTCCTTCTGGTTCTCTCCTGTTAGTTAAGCTGTCATAGTCGGATCTGCCGGAGTCGTTAGCCACACTCTGGAAATGTTCACATTCCCTGTTTTATGTATAGACGGACCGAATAAAACTAATTCCCTCTCCCTGCCTTTTTTCCGAGTATACGACCGCCCACATGTCCGGCCGGACACTGAAGGACGACTGACTGTCGAGCTCTCCTGCTGCCCACTTCAGACCAGCTGCCCACGCCCCGGCTACTGCCACCTGCCTTGGACTAGCTGTCCACCCTACACTGATGTTCTCATAGACTCCCAACTGTTACTACTACCAATATTACTGCTATTAATATTAGTAGTATAATAACCATCCTGAGCTGCAATGCGGTCAGATGGTCTTTAATGAACGGACAGGCTGATCTGTGATGTTCAGCGCGCTGATGAATTTGTTCTCTGAGCTCCGGCGCGTACGCGGCTCCGCTGAGATGCAGACTCCCATCTGTCACGGACGTTCTGACAGAGCTGCTGGAAGTGTGTTAATGGCGGTGGGCAACAGCGGGGGGCTACAGGTGAGTGGTCCTCTGAGGGCTACCTGTCAGACTGATGACTCAGGAACAGCACGAGAGCCAGACTCCAGCTTTTAGCCTGTTTCATGGTTCACTGGAGAAGCTGTTTATCTTCTTCTGTGGGGGGCATTAAGTTATTCTGTGTGTCTGAGTCGGTTTGGGGGCTCGTTCAGCCCAACCGGTGGTTGACACACACACGTTTTTCTTGGAAAGCGGAGAAATGTGGCTGTTGCTTCTTTCTTTTCTTCTTCTATCTCTGGGTTTGAAACGTGTTACTGTAAGTGTTACAGCTCCCTCAGGGCCTCCCTGAGGGTCCCGTAAACATGAACCTGTATGAAATACAGAGAAGGGATGGTTGTTGTGTTTCATGCAGGCTGGCTTTTCTTCTTCTTTCATTAAGAACTGCGTTTAATTATTCCCATCAACTGTCTAATCATCATTTTTCCATCTTTCTATAAATAAGCCAATGGACAGTATTTTCCAGTGTGTCTTTGCGAACATTGTCTGATTAGCCCTTTAAAAAGCCATGGGCCCAAAGTTTTATTACACTATTACTATTGTAACTGCCCTAAATAGAGGGAGTAAAAGACCTCGGTAGACACCAGTGCAGTTTCCCGTGGATGGCTTCATCCTCTCGCTGTTTTTGGAAGAAAATCGTGTGTCGCCAGAATGGTCACTTTACAGGAGAAGGAAAAAACCTACTTTACTTTTAATGGAAGTCAATGGAACCAGAGTTTTTTACAAGTAATTTTAGGCTGTTTCTTTTGGTCCATTCATCATGAAATTTACATATGATGTAAAGAGCAAGAGGCATTTTCGAATTCCGTCAAAAACTGAAAAACAACAAAAGTGGAGATGGGAGATTTTCTTCCGACAGCAGCAGGAAAATAACAGAAAACAAGGCTTGTTTACATGTTCTTCTGTTCGGTACATAAACTCCAGCAGCACTGCTGTGCCTGATCCACTCAGACCAGCGCAACACACACCACCACACCACCATCACGTCAGTGTTACTGCAGTGCTGAGAACGATCCACCGCCCAAATAGTACCTGCTCTGTGAGGGTCCATGGGGGTCCTGACCACTGAAGAACAGGGTAACAGAGTATCAGAGAAACAGATGGACTACAGTCTGTAACTGTAGAACTACAGAGAGCAGCTATACAGTAAGTGGAGCTGATAAGATGGACAGAGTATAGAAACAGGGAGGTGGTCAGAACATCGGTGTATATCAGTTAATACACTTCACATTTGTAAGAATTGATGGGAGTGCGATCGGAATACTAACCGCATTTAATATTCATATTTTGGAACTTCATCTTGACCATAAACATTTGGTCACAAACGAAAAACTTTTGCCAGAGTATTTTTCCCCAGAGTACTTGTACTTTTACTCGAGAAGAAGAAACAACTCCAGTCTTTCTCCCAACTCTGGACACCACACATCCTGGGAACTGTATGTTTCAGAAACTCCCCAGTGCCGCTCCATAAAAACAGACCCAGGCAACATCTGAACACTTTTTCAAAGTCGAGTCAAAGTTTATTTATGTGGTGCTTTTTACAACAGGTGTCGTCACAGCTTCAAGCAGCTTCACAGAAAAATCAGGGTACGAGCCCCGATGAGCGCCGCCAGTGGCGACAGTGGCCAGGAAAAACTCCCTAAGAGCAAGAGACACTGAGAGGAACCAAGACTCAGAAGGAGAACCCATCCTCCTCTGGACCACACCGGATAGGAAACAGCATCAGTATAAAGAATTAAAATACAGAAAAACAGGTGGAGCAGTGGTTCGTCAGATAGTCTGAGTTTATGCAGCAGCAGCAGGAGGGTCAGTTCATGCAGGAGAGGTTTGCACAGCGTCCAGCGAGAAGCTCCATTGCGGTTGAAACTCTGGTGGCAGCTCTGGTGGTTCCCATGTGGCGACTGTGGCAGACGTCACTCAGGAGCTCAAACACAGAGAGAGAGAAAGAGAGAGAGAGATTAACAAGACACGCCCGTTTATGGAGAGATATTAGTGGGTTAATAGTGCAGCAACTGATCTCAGTTTTAAGTGTAGAGACTGTGTCTGAGTCCCGAACAGAGGTTGGGAGATGATTCCACAATTCTGGGGCTACATAGGAAAATGCTCAAACCCCCTGCTGTGGTTTTTCTAATTGTACTGACCGTCATTCTTCTAGGCCGGTGTTTTGTGAGCGGAGGGTATGAAGAAGATACTGCGGGGCCATTTAATAACTTACACAGTAAAATAAGGACCTTATACTCTACACCACATTTAACAGGTTGCCAGTGTAATGACGACAATCTTGGAGCTATATGGTAAAATTTTTGGATCCTTGCAAGGAGACTAGCAGCTGAGTTCTGGACCACTCGGAGCTGATTTAGTAATGCATTGGAGCATTTTTCCCCACTGTTGACCAGCGTACCACCACCCAAAAGCCAACACGTGCTGGTTCTGCTGATGACCAGCCGCTCAGATCTAGGCTGGTTTATCTAACAAGGTGGAGAGATCAGAGTGAGAGCTTTACGGTGTTCCAGCGTGAGTGTGAGCAGATGTTGATCTGACAGAACGTCGCTCTGCTCCTCCTCCTGTAGATGAATAGGGTTTAATTGTCCTCTCTGCTCCACTCGGGATCCAGCAGATTGGAATCCAGAGTGGAACCCTGCCTCTTTTCCAGCTCCACACCTCCAGCCGTCTCCGCTGAAGCTCTCCACTCATGCACTGAATTAATACTCTGGCAACAAAAACGTTTCTCTCTGGACGCCGTCCCTCCTGGCACGCTGCAGCATTGTCTCCGAGCTGCCCGCTCATTCTGGACCGTCCAGGCAGCTCCGAGGCTCATTGTATTCATTAATGCTGCATTAGTGCAGAACAGCAGCTCCTGAGCAGAACAGAGAGGGAAGGAGCTCAGAAACTCCTTTAGGTTCGTGAAGAACATCATCATCTCTAGTTAGGTTAGCTAGCCTAAGAGTTGGTATGAAGAGTGGAATCAATTACTGGGGCAGGATGTTCGGTCTGACCGGGAATGTTGTGCTTGGCGTCCTTTCTGATCCGGTGTACGGTTTGACCCGGCCATGCAGTGAAACACCCACATGCATGCCCACTAGTGAACACACACACTAGGGGGCAGTGAGCACACCTGACCGGAGTGGTGGGCAGCCCTATCCACGGAGCAGTTGGGGGCTGTTGAGGTGTAAGTAATGAATTACATTTACTCTCGTTACTGTAATTGAGTAGTTTGGCCTGTAACGGTACTTTTTTGAGTAGAATTCAATTACAGTACTTTTACTCTGACTTGAGTTCATTTCTAATGAAATACTTTTACTTTAATATTCATAACGATACAGAGGAAAAATAAACGATGGGCGTCTCAACTCAGAAACCAAGGTTAAATTTAAACGACTGACCAGTCAAAAAACAGCAGGTCCGGCAGGAAAAACACTACAGAGAGGTCCAGTTTAGTGGAGCAGGACAGAGGAGAACTGGACCAGCACACAGGAGGAACAGGCCGCGGCCAAACGGTCATCTGTGTTCATTTAACACGAACTAAAGAAAACGGTGTTAAGGTCAGCGGCCGAACACGAGACCTGCCGAGATCCGCTCTCACAGCTGGACTCCAGGCTGAGGCAGCGCTAGCCGAGCTCGCTGATCCGAGATAAACAGGACGGTTTCACGCTTTTCTTCTGTCTTTTATAATTATTCTGTTTATTACACTGGAAACCTGTTGTGTATATTTAATACAGTGGCAGCTCCTTTACAGCTTGGCCGTTTATACAGTCTAGTTTAGCTGCTGTTTTCAGTTGAAAT
>NC_051223.1:38717615-38775115 GCF_015220715.1 Pygocentrus nattereri
TACAGGTCCTCATCATGATCTTCCGTCTCATTCGAGAACTCTGATTGCTCCATCTGAAGAGACAAGAAGTCTTGGCCTCATATATACTGAATGAATATATATGGAATTAATATTAATTCACCAACATTAATATTGCTTTCAGTGCCTATAGATGTCCATATGTCTATATGCATACATACACTATATTTCCAAAAGATTTCACCCACTCATCCAAATCATTGAATTCAGGTGTTCCAGTCACTTCTATGGCCACAGGTGTATAAAGCCGAGCCCCTAGGCCTGCAGACTGCTTCTACAGACATTAGTGAAAGAATGGGTCGCTCTCAGGAGCTCAGTGAATTCCAGCGTGGTACCGTGATCGGACGCCACCTGTGGAACAAGTCCAGTCGGGAAATTTCCTCACTGCTAAATATTCCACAGTCCATTGTCAGTGGGATTATAACAAAGTGGAAGCGATTGGGAACGACAGCAACTCAGCCACGAAGTGGTCGGCCACGTAAAATGACAGAGCGGGTCAGCGGATGCTGAGGGGCATAGTGCGCAGAGGTCACTCTGCAGAGTCAATCACTACAGACCTCCAAACTTCATGTGGCCTTCAGATCAGCTCAAGAACAACGTAGAGAGCTTCATGGAATGGGTTTCCATGGCCGAGCAGCTGCATCCAAGCCTTACATCACCAAGCGCAATGCAAAGCGTGGAATGCAGTGGAGTAAAGCGCCGCCACTGGACTCTAGAGCAGTGGAGATGTGTTCTCTGGAGTGACCAATCACGCTTCTCCGTCTGGAAATCTGATGGACGAGTCTGGGTTTGGCGGTTGCCAGGAGACGGTACTTGTCTGACTGCATTGTGCCGAGTGTAAAGTTTGGTGGAGGGGGGATCATGGTGTGGGGTTGTTTTTCAGGAGTTGGGCTCGGCCCCTTAGTCCCAGTGAAAGGAACTCTTAAAGCTTCAGCAACAAGAGATTTTGGACAATTTCACGCTCCCAACTTTGTGGGAACAGTTTGGGGAGTTTGGCCCCTTCCTGCTCCAACATGACTGAGCACCAGTGCACAAAGCAGGTCCATAAAGACACGGATGAGCCAGTTTGGTGTGGAAGAACTTGACTGGCCTGCACAGAGTCCTGACCTCAACCCCATAGAACACCTTTGGGATGAATTAGAGTGGAGACTGTGAGCCAGACCTTCTTGTCCAACATCAGTGTCTGACCTCACAAATGTGCTTCTGGAAGAACGGTCAAAAATTCCCATAAACTCACTCCTAACCCTTGTGGAAAGCCTTCCCAGAAGAGTTGAAGCTGTTACAGCTGCAAAGGGTGGGCCGACATTAATTTTTATTAAACCTTATGGATTAAGAATGGGACGTCACTCAGGTTCATATGCGTGTGAAGCCAGACGAGCCAATACCATTGGAAATATAGTGTATGTTCATATATATTTATGCGTGTGTGTGAGAGAAATTCAACTTGTGCTCACAGATTTTAAAAACAGGACATCACACGTTTAATGATGGTTTTACAAAATGTTTTGTATTAGTGTTGAGGCAGTGCTCATTAAATGATGAGGCAGAGAGAGAGCATCACACAAGTTTCAGCTATGAAAAAACACTCAAAATCCTCTCTCTCTCTCTCTCTCCGTCTCTCTCTCTCTCTCTCTCTCTCTCTCCGTCTCTCTCTCTCTCTCTCTCTCTCTCTCTCTCTCTCTCTCTCTCTCTCCGTCTCTCTCTCTCTCCGTCTCTCTCTCTCTCTCCGTCTCTCTCTCTCTCTCTCCGTGTCTCTCTCTCTCTCTCAATCTCCGTCTCTCTCTCTCTCTCTCTCACTCTCTCTCTCTCTCTCTCTCTCTCTCTCTCTCTCTCTCTCTCTCTCTCTCCGTCTCTCTCTCTCTCTCTCTCTCCGTGTCTCTCTCTCTCTCTCTCTCTCTCTCTCTCTCTCTCTGTCTCTCTCTCTCTGGTTGTTTTCAGCTCTTCGACTCTATTACTGCTCTCCTCCAGCCAAGTGATATATCTGTGAGTATAAACTGCAGGCTGCCAGGCCGTGGTGGCGTTGAGGGGGCGATGCGTTTGGACATAAACGGACTCGCTCGCCCCAAAATCTCTCCCTCACTGCCATTTTATGGACACCTTGCACAGCATCATCACGCAAAAACGTGGCTATTTCTGCTCGTCTAATCTCCTCAGTTCATAACATGATGGAGTTTAGTTTGGTTCAGTGAAAAAAGTCTCAAATGAGAAAAGATGCTTTTAACTGGAGTTTTCTAACTGGCTCATTTCCACCTGCCGTCCCTGAGCAGGTAAACATGGCCACAAATACTGGCATCTACCGTTTCCCCAGCTGATGCACCAATTCTTCCAGAAAATAGATGAAATTGAAAAGGTTGTTATTCACATGTGCATTTCCTGTTTGCATGCCGAAAATACACATGCACAACACAAAGATGAAAAAAGCCAAATCCTTTAGAAATCGTAATTGGATTTCAAGCAAATAAACCTTCACAATGGACCCATTATGGTCATTTGCAACCTTCAGAGTTTTATTTTTGGTCTACAAGTACAGATTTACAGCATCAATGTTCAAAAACATCTCCTACTGTGCATCTCTATGCACTCTGTGTCTGAAACGCTCTGTTACAGCTCCTGTGTCTTTAAGCCTGGCCTCCTGATGAACCCAGTGTGCTCTGATCGGTCAGCTCACCCATTCTGTTCTGATTGGTCATCTTCCAGAGCGGTTCCCCTGCATGTTCCGCCCCTGTCTTGCAGTCTGTAGACAGACCCTTCTCTCCAGAGTGGGTCGCGAATGTCTGGTCAGTGTCTTCTCCACACGGCTACAACACTGAACACATTCTTCCTCCTCCAGTAGCCGCTGTGCGAGGGTGACAAGCTTGCCGGTGGGCGGGCAGTAAGGACTGTGGTATGAGATGATGTCATCCTGTAACAAAGGGAAAAGAGCTGGAATTCCAACAAGACATTTCAGGCAGATGAGAAAAGTGGATTCTATGGGAGAGAGTCTCCTTCCACTATGAAGGTCCCATTTACCTTGTAACTGAACATACCTTTGACACAGTACAGGTGTAGGCAGTACACAACTCCGTTTTAACCAGTTTAAAGTAAGAAAAGCCGAGTCATCGTTTGCTCCGTGTGTCTTGTTACGACCCGTTTAAGGTAGGCCGCAACATGAGTGACGCCCCCAACTTCCCATTACCAACCCACCAGACCAAACACTCTCAAATAGAGGCATGAAACGGTCACTGGGGCAGTGCCCCTTTTGTCTCTGGGGTGGTACCCTCAAAAGGTACATCTCAGTATCTTTAGTCAGGGAACATATCTGTACCATAATCCATTAAAATGATATTTTCTACGTTGTATTGACCCCACACAGCCTGTCTCGTCTCCAGGCTTTTTATTTTGTTGTTCTGTTTTAAAACCTTAGATTATGAAAAGGGGCATAAATTTACTTTTTCAGTGGGAGAAACTTAAGGTACGCAATTGGACGTTAAAACCACTGTCGTACCTTTTGAGGATACATTTACATTTGTACCTTGATTAATGAAAAATGTACCTGCAAAAGTATCTTTATTTCTAACAGTGTACTTGTCTCATGAGTTATTATAGATTGTGGAAGCTTTGCTTCAGGGGTGGTCCAGGCCATACAGAACAAAGAATCAACTAACTTACCTATACAAAACAAAAATGCAAAAACTTAACCTAACCTCCCTCAACAAAGACAAAGCCCAGAGAAAATGAGGCTACATCCCCTATGGCTTCCAATCAAGAAGTCTGAGGGTTAACAAAAGCCTTCACATACCACAATTGGCCCAACTAGAACTCTTGGGAACATCAAGGGAAGAAGGAGGAGCCTCAAGGAAGCCGGTCACCAGGCTCATAAGCTCTTGCCCCGATCTCAGCCCAGCCAATCATCAAACGTCATTGCACGTCCATCAGCGCCAACACCTGAAGGTTATTATAGACTGAGGAGCTGAAGAAAGCAGAGGAGAGGAAAAGAGGGGAAAAAAAGCAATAAAAACAAAATAAAATAAGCAATACATTGTTGGATGTACCAGTCTGTATCTGTATGCGCCGCAACGAGCGTGGAGAAAAGAAAGAAGTGAGAAAGAACTGAGGATCTGACCATTCAAGGCCACAGGTCCACCTCCAGAGACCTTAATGTTCCTGTACACAATGTCATCAAAACGTTTACAGCCCATAGCACCGCAGCCAACCTCTGTGGACGTGGACGGAAGACAGAGATTGATGGGAGACTACAGTGAGGGATTTTTGAAAAGGTTTGAAAAGAACCTCCACAAACTTCCAAACACATTCAAGCTGAAGTGCAGAAGCTGGCTGCTCTACACTCCTACAAACATGGCTCTTCAAGGCTTCTTTAGTAAAGGCATTGGTGCAATGTAGAACCATGAACACTCAAACTACCATATGCAGTAAATACTTCTTTTTTTATCATGAAATGGTTCTTCAGATAGATGAAGAATGTTGTGATTATGGTTCTATATCACACCAAAAAGGGTTCTACTGTTTTTACAAGCTCGACATCTTTTTGGTGCTATGTAGAACCCTTTTCAAAATGGTTTTATATACACTTTTTAAAAAGTAGGTTCTTCCAGGGTTCTTTAGTAAAGAAATTGGTTCTATATAGAACCATGAACACTCAAAGGGTTCTTAGCATCATTGAAATGGTTTTTCAGATTGATGGAGAGCACATTCTCCGTTTCAAAAAGGGTTCTTCTGTTACAGTGTTGTAGATGTTTCTATATAGAACCGTTTTGAAAAGGATTCTACATAGTACCAAAAAAGATGTCGAGCTTGTTAAAATAGCAGAACCCTTTTTGGTGTGATATAGAACCATAAGCATGTAAATGTTGCTTTGAGTGTTCGTGGTTCCATATAGAGCAACTGTCTTTATTAAAGAACCCTTGCAGAACCATCTTTTTTTTAAGTGTGATCGGACTCCACTGCTGACAGAGTCAGTAAATGCTCATCGTCCATTTAATCAGCGCTACTTACTACACTCACCGGCCACTTTATTAGGTACCTGTTCAGTTGCTTGTTAACACAAATAGCTGATCAGCCAATCACACGGCCGCAGCTCACTGCATTTAGGCATGTAGAGGTGGTCAAGACAACCTGCTGAAGTGCAGACCGAGCATCAGAACGGGGAAGAAAGGGGATTTAAGGGACTTTGAACGTGGCGTGGTTGTTGGAGCCAGACGGGCTGGTCTGAGTATTTCAGAAACTGCTGATCTGCTGGGATTTTCACACACAACCATCTCTAGGGTTTACAGAGAACGGTCAGAAAAAGAGGAAACATCCAGTGAGCGGTCAGTTGTGTGGACGAAAATGCCTTGTTGATGTGAGAGGTCAGAGGAGAATGGGCAGACTGGTTCCAGATGATAGAAAGACAACAGGAACTCAAATAACCAACCAGAATCTCTGAGGAACGTTTACATCAGTTCTGAAAGCAAGGTGTACCTAATAAAGAGGCCGGTGAGTGTATATAGCTGCACTCTGTAGTTCTACAGTTACAGACTGTAGTCCATCTGCTTCTCCGATACTCTGTTACCCTGTTCTTCAGTGGTCAGGACCTCCATGGACCCTCACAGAGCAGGTACTGTTTGGGTGGTGGGTCATTCTCAGCACTGCAGTAACACTGATATGGTGGTGGTGTGTTAGTGTGTGTTGTGCTGGTACAAGAGGATCAGACAGCAGTGCTGCTGGAGTTTTTCAACACCTATTCGTCACCGCCGTCTTTTAAAGATCAGAGCATGAACTTCGTCTCCTCTGCAGACCAGTTTCTGCTCCGCCGTGTCAAACGGTATAAACTCTCGCTGTGACGCGACGCACATGCAGAACGGACTTAAACTTTCCGATAGGGAAAGTAATCGGATACAGGCGTTTACACGGATATTATTCTTCTATTTAATGGGTTATTTACAGGATTACCCACCTCATTCAAACAGACAGAAATGGTATTCCAATTGCGGTGTTTACATGGATGCATTCTATCTGGATTGAGCTATTGGTTGGATTATTAACGGGTTATTAGGCTGTAAATGTAACTAATGTCTGCAGGCAAAGGCAGGAGAAATCTCAGTCATTGTGTCCTCAGATGGGTGTGAGGGGAGCTGAGGCTGCTGGAACGAACCACTGAAGTGCAGGGGAGTAATAAAGCGTCTGAAATGGATTGCTCCAGCAGTCGCATCAGAAACGGCAGCCGCACCTGAGCTCGGGCTCTTATTTACATGGAGATTGGATCTGGAACACTTCACCATCTGTCATCTTTCCTTTCTGAGGGTGTAGAACTGCAGAGAGCCCCCCAAACCCCCACCACCCCCACCTGAACACTTGCACATTTTCTAAATCACGTCACAGCTGCAGTTGCTCTTTGACTGACCCGTCATTTGTGAATATCATTACGGGGGTCTGTCTTCTTCAGCCTGTCCCTTCTATATTTAATGCTCCTCCTCCAAACCTGATTCAGTAACGGAGGAGTTTGACTTCTGCAGCTGTGTTTCATCACATTACTCAGGTTCTTCAGTAAGAGGAGAAAAAGCAGAGCTTTCTGAACTTCTTCTTAACTTGCTCAGTTAAGGTCATGATCAATGCAGCCCCACAGCAAAACCAAGACACTTTGAATCAAAATGAAAATGTTCTATAACTTTTAAAACCCATTTTCCCAAAATTCACCCTGCAAAAGCTTAACGTCATCGCTCCTGTGGCAGAACCTCATCTCCCTAAAACAGTAACTTTATAAGAGAAGAACAAAAAATTCCTAACTTGGAATGTGAGTTAATGGAACAGGATTGGGTCCAAAGTAATTCTGGAGCATTTCTAATCAGTCCTTTCGATTTGAAATCGTAATACAGAGTAAAGAGCAGCTAGACGGCATTGGGGGCAGTTGTGGGCTGCACTTTAGGGAACCAGCCCTCATTGGAAGGTCATTGGATCAATCCCTCGAGCTGAAGTGGCCTTGAGCGAGACACCTACCTCCCAACTGCTCCTGTGGATAGGGCTGCCCACCACTCTGGGCAAGTGTGCTCACTCCCCTCTAGTGTGTGTGTTCACTAGTGTCTATATGGGTGTCTCACTGCACGGATGGGTTAAATGCCGATGTGAAATTTCCCCGTTGTGGGACTAATGAGGGTCTCTTAATCTTAATTTTCAAATTCTGTTAACACACACACACAAAATGAGATTGCAACAACACTATGGACTGTTCACATATGAAAACCTCAGTTATTCGACACACATGCCTGACCACAGCTCACATCCTCTGTGTGTGACCCTTCATTAAGCTAATAATTAGACTTTAATTAGCTCTTGGTCTTAATGAGCCAGTGTGCCCATCCTGAGCTCGGGCAATCGCAGCTGCTTTTAAAAAGAAGATCCTTATTGAAAGCAGGGTATCTCTAGAGCAGAGCTTCTCCTGGAGTAGCTCAGGCCTCCAACTCTTACCTTCCAAAGCATGTCACCAGAAGTGAGCCGCTCAGGCTCAAGAGGACCGTTTAAGAGAAGCTCTCTATTCGTTTCCTTTCATTTCAGTCCAAAAATAAAGGAACACCTGAGCTGTTTCAGCTTAACCCTCTGGGGTCTGAGGGCATTTCCTAGATGTGTGCATGTCGTCTTAAATTCTCTTTTAAAGGGCCAAAAATAATGTATTAGGCGAAGGTGGACAGCAGCAGCAAGAACGGCAGAAAACCAAGATGTGAAAAAGCTAGTTGAGGAGGATGAGGACATATCCGAGCACACTGATAGAAATATAGGTTCTCTGCAGGTAGACGTTTCGTTCATCAAGGTACAAACAGTGTAAATGTTCCCTCAAAGGTTCTACAGTGGTTTTAAGGTCTGATTGTGTCTGTAAACCTTCTGCTCATGACTTTACATTGGAAGCTCTGATTGTGTCCCATTTGCTATATAAACTCATTATAATCTCAGTTATAGACAAAAAAGTGTGCGTTTAATAGTTGGTATATTAACTATGCACACTGGTGGACAGTAACTGAGTAACTGAGTAAATGTAATTAGTTTCTGTACTTTAGTATTTTTGGTGTATCTGTACTGAAGTTTCTCCGTTCTGGGCGACTTTTTCCTTTCACTCCACTACATTTCAGAGTCTAATATCCGACTTTTTCCTCCTACATTTTGAGAAATCTGTCGTTCCTTTTGGTTTCTGTGTGTATAAAAACGTAACATGTCAAAACGAAAGAAGCGCAAAGCCAGAGCACCAATCAGGGCCCAGCGGTCACTTTGTTTAGAGCTGGTTTTGACCTGTTGGTCATACCGACCCAGTGCAGCACGCGGTTCAACGTCAGCGCAGCAGCGTAAAACTTTGGGAGAGTCTGTTCAACATAAATGATGAACTAACCTAACTTTGTGTAAATAGAGCTCAATATAGAAATATGTCCACATATGCAGTCGAGACTGACGCGGCTTTTTTCTGAATTTCTACAAACACCAGTTCATTTTATAGTAAATGAGTTTGGGCTGGTTTATGTTTATGAACAGACGCCTACAGATCAACATAGTAAAGGAGCTCATCTGTGATCCTGAGTTTAAAGCCAGTTTTTATTCAACTTAAACTTGGAACTAAGTTGTAAATAAATCTGAAACTGAAACTTTGCTTGTGTGTTAAAAAGTGATTTCAGAGCCACTCGGTTCTCCCTGATGGAAACTGTTTACCTTCAGTGTTTTGTGCTTCTGATCATTTTAATAGACGTCAGCGTCACTAATTAATGACGTTCTATTAAAAGACTGGTTTACCAAGAGAGACGCTGGAGGACTTTCACCTGAAATGAGTTCATGAAGCCAGTCTGGTTATAAAAATGATAACAGGACATCAGAGCCAGAATTACTCTTTTAGTACTTTTACTTTATACTTAAGTACATTTGAAGGGAAATACTTTAGTACTTTTACTCCAGTTGGAGGTCTAAATGTGTCACGATTGGCCCCTCCCAGTCTTGTCCATGTGCGTTTTTGTTTTGGTTTTTCTAGTCCGGCCCCTCATTTCGTGTCTCCGCCCATGATTGTTTCCACCTGTCCCTCGTTTACCCTTTGTTATTTAAGTCCTGTGTTTGCCCTTAATGTTCGCTGGTCGTTGTTTCATGTCTGTCCCCTAATCGCTTCGTATTGGCTCTATGACCTTGGACTGTTTTGACCACGACCTTGGATTTGCCCTCAATAAAAGTCGCTTCCATGCTTCCATGCGTCCGTTACCTCACTCCTCGTAACAAAAGGGAGGAACTTCTACTTTTACTGGAGGAATATTTTACCTTGAGTATCTACTTTAACTCAAGTACATGGTTTGTGTACTTCGTCCACCACTGACTGTGCAGAATAGGTCACATTCCCGGCTCGGTCTCCATGAAGTTATGCAGCCTGCACTGTGTTCATGATAGAGATCTACAGAGACCAGCGGACTGCGGCACAGAGTGTCCTTCTGTTTATTACACCATCACTGAATCATCTCCAGCCTTAGATAAACCCGTCCTCAGGAAAAGCTTCTGCTGTAAAACTTCAGAAAGCTTTGTTTTGCGTTCATTCTGCTGATAATCAAATGGCTGTAACTTCCCCGCCACAATCACAGAAACAATAGCTGTAGGAACAATGGCGAAGATCCACATACGGGAGTTTAAAACCATAAAGATTAAAGATTAAAGATGAAAGATGAGTTCTTCCTTCTTCTGCTCGCTAAAACAGCTTTAAAATCCCACGGCTGGGCTGAGAGCCAGGAGAGGCTACAGAGAAGCTGGACCAATATAAGGAAAAGCCCTTAAAAGGTCATTCACGCTTTTCAAGAACATGTTTGAATATGTTAAAGCCTCACTGTGACTTTTTAGAGACAGAGAGAGAGACAGAGAGAGAGAGAGAGAGAGAGAGAGAGAGAGGAGAGAGAGAGAGAGACAGAGAGAGAGAGACACAGAGAGAGAGGGAGAGAGAGAGACAGAGAGAGAGAAAGAGAGAGAGAGAGAGAGAGAGACAGAGAGAGAGAGAGGAGAGAGAGAGAGAGAGAGAGAGAGAGAGAGAGAGAGAGACAGAGAGAGAGAGAGAGAGAGAGAGAGAGAGAGAGACAGAGAGAGAGAGACACAGAGAGAGAGGGAGAGAGAGAGACAGAGAGAGAGAGAGAGAGAGAGACAGAGAGAGAGAGAGAGAGAGAGAGAGAGACAGAGAGAGAGAGAGAGAAGAGAGAGAGAGAGGAGAGAGAGAGAGACAGAGAGAGAGAGAGACAGAGAGAGAGAGAGGAGAGAGAGAGAGAGAGAGAGAGAGAGAGAGAGACAGAGAGAGAGAGAGAGAGAGAGAGAGAGAGAGAGAGAGAGAGAGAGAGAGAGAGAGAGAGACAGAGAGAGAGAGACACAGAGAGAGAGGGAGAGAGAGAGACAGAGAGAGAGAAAGAGAGAGAGAGAGAGAGACAGAGAGAGAGAGAGAGAGAGAGAGACAGAGAGAGAGAGAGAGAAGAGAGAGAGAGAGGAGAGAGAGAGAGTGCCACCAAGTGGAGGCACGGTTCACGCTCTGGTTTGTGCATTAATGCTTGTCTGGGGACACTTTGTCCTCCACTTTAATGATCTCAGACATCTTTTCACCATGAAGTCCTCAGGAAATTCGAAAAGCTCTCGTCAGTTGATCATAAAGCAGCTCTGAGATGATGCTTTGTGTAGAGGAGAGCAGGTACAGCCTGACACATTGTGGTTTTTGCTAAATAATTTTTAAAATATTTAAGTTGGCGTCATCATGTTTTCATGCAAGCAGCACAAACATCTCTGCTACAGACCAACACCTGAACTGGGCTTCCAGCTCCTACCGTTCAGTACAGTTCCACCCACAATGAGGGGAGCTGCAGTTCCAGTTTAGCCCATGGGTGGGTTCACTGGAACAGGCAGAGGGTCAGTTTAATACCTGCTAGAAACGTCTAACCAATCAGTGCAAACAGAGTTAATCCGGTCTAATTCTGTGTTGTAAGAAATATGTTTTCCAGCTGTGCTGCATTATATGCATTATTCTGCTTTTAGTCGCAGCACCAGCGAGCTGGAATTCACTACGGGAAAACTCGGCTCACTGGTGTCGCTTAGTCATTTTAAACTTTTAATATCGAGCCACCTTCAGGCAGCCTGGACCTGTCTTATTTCATCTTATTTATTCTTAACTTTTAGTTCTTGTTTTAGTTCTTCTCTTAGTTCTTTATTACTTTTAACTTATTATTATAATTTTTATTATTAATTTTATTATATTTTTTCATTTTATTAATCTCTTATCTTCATTTCATCTTAATCTCTTATCAATTGAACCTCAAGTTTTATTTTTATTATAATTTGTATCTATTTTTAGCTTTTTTCACTGTTATTTTTAAATTTTCTTTAAATTTAAAATGATTAAATATAGATATTATTTTGACGTGTCAATCCCTGTTTCTGTAAATGCTCGGCTAAATAAGGGTTGCCCTCAATGTACTTCGAGTCAAAATAAAGGTTGATTGATTGATTGATTGATTGATTGATTGATTGATTGATATATTATCATCTATAAGACAGACAGACAGACAGACTGATACACACACATCAGATTATATATGAACACTGGCTGATTTATTTCTAGCCCAGTAAATAAAGACGTCAGTAAAATATGAGCACTGTTTCTGAATAACGACAGCTTTCCCAGCTGATAAGGTCACTTTCATCAATAAACTGACGTCTGGAAGACGCTAATAAAGTCTCTGATTTCAGACGTCCCTCTTTTTCATGTTAAAATCTGTGTAACTGGAACAAAAAGACTGAAAGCGCTTTATTAGTCTTTATTAGTCTTTATTAGTCTTTATTAGTCTTTGTGCTCTGAAGGGGTCTGAGCTGTAACGCTGAGTAAGAACTAACCCCGCAGTGTGGAGGCTGGACTGAAGCCCAGCTGCACTTGCTGTGAGCTTGTCAGCTGCTTCTAAACGGTTCTGCGCTGTAGAAACAAGGAGATTACAGTAATATCAGGTTGGATTCTGTGATTTGCACAAACAGCTCAGTAACTGGAAAGAAAAGTTGTGATAAAAAATCAGATCAGTATTGATCTGAGTTTGCATTGACGGCTTATATATATATAATATATAATAATTATTATATAGAAATATTATTAGAAAATTTGAGACCAAATATTCTCTATGAGGTTTAAATCAGGACTCTGATCAGCCAAAGCCACAAATAAACCGGTTATATTTTGAGCTTGGCCCATTTTTTATTGCACAGGAGTAGGAATGTGTGTGTGTGGTGGCTCTGTGTCATTATTCTGTAGATGAATGCAGAGTATGTACATGTTTATTACCTATTAACTAAACTGAATCTGGGCTGTAAAAGAAGGCAGAGTTCTTGCTGTGGTTCTACTGGGTTCTTACTGCCTACTGCCGAAACTATCTCTGTACGGTGTGTGTCCTTTTATGTCCTGTCATTACTTGAAAGAGTTGATTTACTTATAATATCTAACATATAAACATATAATATCTAGAACATGCTGTGGATTTCAGTGTAATTTAGTTACACTGCATTGGAACTTACCATCATGTTTCCCTAAATAATTATCTAGTACTTTGGAGTTTGTGCCTCACACTTACCTGGTTATTACCTAGAATTTAAGGGACTGTAAAAGGAAGTGTCGCCGTAAATACACACACACACACACACACACACACACAGGCTGTAAGGTAATATTTCAGTGTTTAGACGGTGTGAAGTCGAGCTTTGTTGGGTATGATTTGCTCATTAATCTCTCACTTTGTCCCTTGTGCTCAATAAACAAACTATAAACAAAGAGGTTTATTGAAACAAATTGGCCCCAAACTGGGAAGCAATTCTTCATAAACTGTCTGTCAGTGTGTAGTGTGTGAGGAACTGAAGGGAACAATAAATAAATGAATGTTTACAGTAAAACAGCTAAATTTCCACTCACTGGCCACTTTATTAGAAACACCCACCTTGTGCTTCCACTCACTGGCCACTTTATTAGAAACACCCACCTTGTGCTTCCACTCACTGGCCACTTTATTTGAAACACCCACCTTGTGCTTCCACTCACTGGCCACTTTATTAGAAACACCCACCTTGTGCTTCCGCTCACTGGCCACTTTATTAGAAACACCCACCTTGTGCTTCCACTCACTGGCCACTTTATTTGAAACACCCACCTTGTGCTTCCACTCACTGGCCACTTTATTAGAAACACCCACCTTGTGCTTCCGCTCACTGGCCACTTTATTTGAAACACCCACCTTGTGCTTCCACTCACTGGCCGCTTTATTAGAAACACCCACCTTGTGCTTCCGCTCACTGGCCACTTCATTAGAAACACCCACCTTGTGCTTCCACTCACTGGCCACTTTATTAGAAACACCTACCTTGTGCTTCTACTCACTGGCCACTTTATTAGAAACACCCACCTTGTGCTTCCACTCACTGGCCACTTTATTAGAAACACCCACCTTGTGCTTCCACTCACTGGCCACTTTATTAGAAACACCCACCTTGTGCTTCCACTCACTGGCCACTTTATTAGAAACACCCACCTTGTGCTTCCACTCACTGGCCACTTTATTAGAAACACCCACCTTGTGCTTCCACTCACTGGCCACTTTATTAGAAACACCCACCTTGTGCTTCCACTCACTGGCCACTTTATTAGAAACACCCACCTTGTGCTTCCACTCACTGGCCACTTTATTAGAAACACCCACCTTGTGCTTCCACTCACTGGCCACTTTATTTGAAACACCCACCTTGTGCTTCCACTCACTGCCCACTTTATTAGAAACACCTACCTTGTGCTTCCACTCACTGGCCACTTTATTAGAAACACCCACCTTGTGCTTCCACTCACTGGCCACTTTATTAGAAACACCCACCTTGTGCTTCCACTCACTGGCCACTTTATTAGAAACACCTACCTTGTGCTTCCACTCACTGGCCACTTTATTAGAAACACCCACCTTGCACAACAGGTGCTCTGTGGCCAGAAACTCACCACTTATGAAGGATTAGAGGATGACCAATACTAACTGCATCAGCACATGAGCTGCACTGTTTAACTGAAGACCAGTAAGGTGGAGGGGTTTCCAATAAAGTGGCCATGGACTAATTAAAGCAGCTGAAAAGTGTTTAGTTGGAAAACTAAACGGCGCTCAGGTTAAACCATCTCTGATCTGTTGTTGAAGAATCCACAAATATACACGTCCAAGGTCCTCGTCTGGCAGAACATTCTGTCCACTTTATCAGCTCCACTTACTGTATAGCTGCACTCTGTAGTTCTACAGTTACAGACTGTAGTCCATCTGTTTCTCTGATACTCTGTTACCCTGTTCTTCAGTGGTCAGGACCCCCATGGACCCTCACAGAGCAGGTTCTGTTTGGGTGGTGGGTCATTCTCAGCACTGCAGTAACACTGGCGTGGTGGTGGTGTGTTGGGGTGTGTTGTGCTGGTCTGAATAGATCAGACACAGCAGCTATTACACAGCAGCTCCTGAAGGGCAAATATTATCAGCCCCCTGTAATGAACCTGTTGATTAAAAATGTCTAAAATTACAGGACCACCTGCTCACAGAGCTTCGGCTTAATACTCCTCACCTCCCTGAGGGCAGAGTCACTTTATTCTCTTTATGGAGCTGCAGAGAACATACAGAGGTCATTTTCCTCTGCGCTGTTGGAAGGAGACACTTTATATGATCATTATTTTAACTCTTCGAAGTCGCTGGCACTAACAGAGTCATCCTGTTATTCACTGTGAGTAACCCAATGAAACGGGAGGAGAAACTGTGAATGCAAATGCTCTGGAATTACTACACTTTCAATTCCAAATCAAAACAGTAACAACATTTATCCTGTTTATGTTATTCCTTTACAGAAAGTAAAGGAAATGGAATATTATGCTGTTCAGAAAAACATCTAATGCCTAAACTGGAGAGTAAGTTTGAGATTTCACTTCACTTTGAATATTTAGTGCCATAACAATAGTTTCAGACCTCTGTGCTGCATGGAGTTGACCAACTCCTGAACAGGTATTCCAGTCCAGGACGACTGACTACATTCCTCAGCTCTTCTGCATTTTTTAGGTTTGGCCTCAAGAAATGCATTTCTGATGTCATCCCACAAGTTCTCTGTGGGATTGAGGTGAGGGGATTGGACTGGTCACTCTATTACCTCAGTCCTGTTGGTCTCTAACCCGGATGTTGTTCCCTGTCGTGTTGCAACACTCTTTTCAAGGGCATTTCTTTTCCGGCATAGGGCAACATGATCTCCTCAACTATTCTGATATATTCAAACTGATCCAGGATCCTTTGTTTGCGATAAACAGGCCCAACACTACGGTCAACGAAACATCTCCATAATCGTGGTTGCTGCACCACCAAGCTTTACTGTCTTCACAGTGTGAATTCAGCACCAGGAATTCAGTCTGACGTGATGTTCGCGGCCACTAGACCCAAAAAGAGCAATTTAGCTTTCATCAGTCCAAAAAATGTTGCGCCATTTCTCTTTGGGCCAGTCAATGTGCTCCTTGGCAAATTTGAACCTATTCAGGACGTCTTTGTTCAACAACGGGACTTTGCGAGAAGTTCTTACTGGTAACTTGGCTTCACTTAATGGTCTTCTGACTGTAGCAGTGCTCACGGTTATCGCGGTGATCTTCTTTGATCTTTCAGGAGGGGATCGTTGGCTGAGCCTTTCCTCGATCCATTCGAACAGTAGTTCCCCGCTTCCTTCCGCGTCGTTCAGGTTTTGGTTGCCACGTCAAGGTATTTGGGATCATTTTAGCTGAGGGGCCTATCAACTTTTCGGCACTTCTCAATGTTTTTTCCTCTCCAATCAACTTTTTCCTCAAAGTTTGTTCATCAACAGAACAACGTCTGGAACGACCCATTTTCCCCAGGACTTCAGATGGAAATGCATTACAACCAACGTGGCCAACATTTCCCACCGTCCTACCTTAAATAAAGGCCAGCATTGACACCTGTTGCGAAGTCCTCACTGCTGTTATTTTGGACACGACCCTTTCAACTGAAAATGATGCAGCTATTCAGAATGAGTGGCTTGCATGTCCTAATTGGTGGGTCTGTTTTTTTTCTATTACACTACTTCACTTAAAAATAAAATATTTTGCTGTATAGAAATATCGCTTCTACCAAAAACTGATTTATCAGATTATTGGTGTTGGCCTGCTATGTTTAACACTACTGTCATTGTTGTGTCTACCGTCGCATTTAAAAAAAAGTCATTTTTTACTGTTTGTGTCATTTTTTACACGTTCATGTTCAGTGCTGTCTGCAAAAATTGGTGTCAAAGTGAAATTATCCTAATTATAGCCGGTGTATCTATTTTTATTAAGTAATGTAAGCTCATTACTACAGTATTTCACTCATTTCTGCACTCTAAAAAAGATGGTTTTACAGTTTTATACAGCATCTTACACTGAATTCTGTGAAAACCTTACCATATTTGGCAATGTAACGAGTTAACAGCGTGTAAATACATTCATTTCTTGTTTGGCAAAGAATGTGGGATGGGAATAGGTGGGGGCTCTGCATTGTTCCCTTTATTCCCAACTGTATTCTTGTTCTTTCCATGCATTAAATCCAAAGGAAAGAGTGGAAATTGAAAGGGAGGAGACCAGCCATGCAATGAAAAGATCTAATCAGAGAGACGCAGTGTGAGCGATTTCTAACTGAACTCCAGGATCACAGCGAGGAGAGCCGTGAGTGGAGTTTCTGGTTCAGATGCTCTCCTACCCACTGCTCCTCTGATTAATGTGGAGGGAGCAGATGCAGCCTCCTCCGGAGGATTACAGCACCGTTATTCCCCCCAAAGGCTAAAGCACATAAAACAACCCCCCCCCTCAACACTGCTGGCCACAGTGCCAGCGAGCTGGCCAGCCCACCACTGAGAACTGGCATGGAGAGCGGCCGCCTTCTGCTGCTCCTTCAGATACATGACTGCTGAGAGGAAAATTTGTAGAGCTTAAATACCCTCCCCGGCCACTTTATCAGAAACCCCTCCCCTGTAGCTCCACCTTCCTGGTGTTCAGTTTGAGACTGGACAGTTTGTGTTATGCCACATGGTCACTGCATGAGGTCAGCCTCAATTTTCCCATCACTGGATCTGTGATAGACCCCCGAGGCTGAAGGCAAATTGTTACACATGCCCCTCTGATCGTGCAGCGCGAGCAGTTCCAAAACATGATTTTTCCCATCTGTGTGATATTCCCAGTCTGGATAGTGTTCCCAGTCAGAATGATACACCAAATCTGAGCAATTTTCCTGGCTGAAGGATATTCCCAGTTTGAATGATTACTCAGCATGAGTGGTTTTCCCAGACTGTTACCAGTGTACATGATATTCCCAGTTTGAATAGTTTTCCCAAAAGAAATCACACACACACACACACACACACAAACAACAACAACAACAAAAAAAAACAGCCTCTTTATTCTTTATTATAGTTACAATACACAGTTTATTGTATAATATTGTAATGTATGTTTTAAGGAAAATGATTTCCATACGGAATACTATCACCTCATTTGGTTAAAAAAGTACTAGAGTACCTTGCATCACTAATATGGACCCCTGACCCAAAGTGCCAGCCACAGAGTCGGTTTATGGAGAGTTTGGCCACTTCTGATTTCCCCTGTTATATTATAAACACGACGCGCCCATGAGTGAGTCCTCAGTGAATGGGGGTAAATGGAACTCAACAGCTAAAAACTGAAAGTAAAAATAGTTGAACCTGTATGTTTCCTAACATTATGCTAACATTACTGCTACTGAGAGCTGATTGGTTAGAATTACTGCTACTGACTGCTGATTGGTTGGCATTACTGCTACTGAGAGGGAAAAGAGGTACAGCTGAATGTGATCAGCCACAGGTTCCAGTAATTTAGTGTACAGTGAGAATAGAAGTGGGCTGAGAATTGAGCCCTGAGGGACTCCAGTAGTTACCAATCTGTCTGATGTTAATATCAGTGTTTAGTTCACAGTGGGGACTCAGTATTGGTCTTGTTTTGAGTCTGAGCGGCTCCTCCTCCATCCTCGGCTCTGTTATTCAGTAAAAGCTCCTAACAGGCTGTGATTGAGAGCCACTCAGAGCAGGAGCAGCACCCTCCCGCTGCAGCGCCAGATAAAATAGCAGCGTCCTGACAGCTCGCTCGCCAGTCCAAATTAAAATAGTCAGAGTGGCCGGGCTGCTCCAGTCCTGACGGCTCGGCCGTATTTCAGAGAGAATCCTCCAGCTGTTGGTGACAGCAGCACTAAATCTGCCCTCATTTCACTCGACACGTGTAAACAATCTTTCAGCTCCGAATGTGGGCAGGGCGAGCTGGTGAGAGAGATGAAAAGAGATGCATTTAGACTCGTGTATTTCTCCCAGGACTGAGGGGCAGGTGGGTTAAACGCTGTCTGGAAGACAGTCTGGCAGTTTGACGCAGTGCAGCGTAATGACAATCTGTTTTGACCAAACATCTCAGCACCGACCTTCATCCCAACAAGATAAAATTAGCTGATTTAATCAAGGCGTCTTTTTCATGTTTTATATTGAATATTACTCGTGATGAAGGGTCATAACTATAACTGCTTTCCAAGCCATTTTCGGTTCCTTCTTTTGATCTGCACATCATACAAATTTATACACAGCGTAAAAGGCAACAGGCATTTTCAAATTATGTCAAAAACTGAAAAACAAAATGCAAAAATATGAACATCCCTCTGTTTTTGGGCGCCAGTTAACTCGCTTAAAAAATGCTCTCTGCTCATTTCAGTTCACAAAATTCCTAATTATTAATGAATTTATTTTGAAAAAAAAATGATTGTGACATTTTCCCCCAATTATGTTAAATTTAGTGCCAGAGGATAAAATAGGTGTATTAATACAAATCATCTGTCACACTGTAATGATTTATATTGTGAACATGAGCTCTGGAAACTCTTAGTTCACCCTGAAGACCGGATTTACTCACAGAATGGATATAAAGACTTGGCAAACGGCACATAATGGTCAGATAACAGATATGAGCTCGTCTCAGTGCTAAATCGTTGTTGTCAGCGCTCGTCCACCATCTCGTTTCTGCCTCCTTCCTCGTTGATTGGGCCTGATGGGCTCCGATCGATCGGGGCGGCATCGCTGAATGATGTATTTTATTCGATTATCTGCGGAAAGAAAGCGGCGGAAAAAGCAACTAAACGTGTAGAAGCTTAAAGTGCAGCTGACCTCCAAACTACATCAGCCTCAGCGGTTTACAGCGGTTATGATGCCCCATCACCAGCCGAGAGACACAAGCTGTTTAAGTGCTTCACAGATCAAGAGCTGATTGAACTGTGTGGACAGAAATTCTTTCAGCGGACGTCATTATTGTGTTGCGTCATGTTGCGTGCGTCACTCTTACGGCATTATTTACATGATCATCGGCTTTCACAGGAATATTCCGATGTTTTTCCTAAGAAATCCGATCAATAAATGAGGCAGAATGTTGGAATATTCCTTTATGAATTGCTGAAATGATAAATATTCGCATTAGAATAACAGAACAAAGAACTTGTCAAGGCCAATTTTATTTAACTATCATTTTCACCAGTCCGATCGAATCTAATCCGATTACCGACGTGAGGAGTTTATATGCTCGCTCATTGATCGGATGACTGACAAAATCAGATTTTCTGCAGTTATCAGATTAATAAGTACATATAAACACACTCACCAGTATGAATCAGAGCTCTAGAAAACGTGTCCAGCTTATGGAGCTAAACACATCTATTAACTTTCATCACACTTCAGTAAATCACAGCGAAAAGAGTCTCGATTTAAATTTAAATGGAAAAATTCAATTACCAAACTCAGCAACCTGTTAAATAAATAAATGAATAGATAAACAAATAAATGTTGTTCTACAATCCCGTTGTTTGACGACGTGTTACCGCTGCGCGTCCCAGTCGGCCTCCTGCCCTCGTCAGCGTGAAAACAGATCGACGCTGGCGACTCGATTTCAGCTGGAACTAATACGGTTAATTGCTTTGTGTTGCATGAGAGGAAATTCGTCGAGTCTAATTAAGCGCAGCCTGTCGTGTGTTTACAGTCAGTCAGAGAGATTTTACACCCCCACATCCACCCGTACGCTCGTTATCTGATGAACGTATTGGTAGAGAGACACACCAACAAAAATATGTGCATCCCTGTAACGATATACTGATGGTTTTAATATGATTGACCGTTTCATTGAGATGAACAGCAAAGGAGGTGTAAGATTTGCTTAAATCCATCAGATGTTACACATGAATGCACTGATCTGGCATAACATTCTGACCACCTCCTCGTTTCTACGCTCATTGTCCACGTGGTGGTGGTGTGTTAGTGTGTGTTGCACTGGTACGAGTGGATCAGACTCAGTAGTGGTGATGGAGTTTTTAAACACCTCAGTGTCACAGCTGGACTGAAAATAGTCCACCAACCAAAAGTATCCAGCATCCAGCGTCCTGTGGGCAGCGTCCTGTGACCACTGATGAAGGACTAGAGGACGACCAACACAAACTGTGCAGCAGCAGATGAGCTGTCGTCTCTGACTCTACATCTACAAGGTGGACTGACAAGGTAGGAGTGTCTAATAGAGTGGACAGTGAGTGGACACAGGGTTTAAACACTCCAGCAGCACTGCTGTGTCTGATCCACTCAGAGGAACCAGTGGAACACACACTAACACACCACCACCACGTCAGTGTTACTGCAGTGCTGAGAATGATCCACCGCCCAAACAGTACCTGCTCTGTGAGGGTCCATGGGGGTCCTGACCACTGAAGAACACGGTAACAGAGTATCAGAGAATCAGATGGACTACAATCTGTAATTGTAGATCTACAAATTGCTACAACGTGACGTGGCCGCAGAACACAGGCGCATGCACATCCTTAAAAGAGGGTTTTAATACAGGAGTTGATACACTGGTCCAGCAACACAGGCGACCGTACCGAGGGGCAAAGACAAAGAAGCGAATAAACAGGTAATCCAGGCAGAAGTCGGACAAGAAAACAAGGCAGACAAAGCAAACGCTCGGTATGATCTCATGGATGCAGTACTTCACGGTATACCTGAACTGAGCCTGGGCTTAAATACTACACTAAACCCATCACATGACATAAACACACAGGTGAGTCACATTAGAAATCGGGAGGCCGTGAACGCTGATAGGTGTGTGAGCGAGAGTCCAGAGTCACGTGGTCTTGCACGGACTCCTGGGAAATGGAGTCTGAATGGGATGTTATCCGGATGCGTGACAGGTGCTACGTAGAACCCTTTTCAATAAGTTTCTATATAGAATCATATACAGCACATTCTCCACCAATCTGAAGAACTCTTTCAAGACGCAAAGAACCATTTAAGCGTGCAAAAGGGTTCTTTGAGTGTTCGTGGTTCTACGTAGAACCATTTTCTTTACTAAAGAACCCTTGAAGAACCATCATTTTTAATTGTGTATCTCTAGTGCTTGTGTTGCTATAGGGTTGCTTTGATATCCCAGGTGGTTCCTAGGGTGTTGCTACCTGTTACTGTGGTTTTCCAGGTGGTTGGTATGGCATTCCAGGTGGTTGCCATGGTGTTGCTAGGTTGTTGCTATGGTTTTAAGTGGTTGCCAAGGTGTTGCTTCTATCATGGTGACATAAGAAGCACAACGTGGGTGTTTCTAATAAAGTGGCCGTGAGTGGAAGCATAAGGCAGGTGTTTCTAATAAAGTGGCCAGCGAGTGGAAGCATAAGGCAGGTGTTTCTAATAAAGTGGCCAGTGAGTGGAAGCATAAGGCAGGTGTTTCTAATAAAGTGGCCAGCGAGTGGAAGCATAAGGTAGGTGTTTCTAATAAAGTGGCCAGTGAGTGGAAGCATAAGGTAGGTGTTTCTAATAAAGTGGCCAGTGAGTGGAAGCACAAGGCAGGTGTTTCTAATAAAGTGGCCAGTGAGTGGAAGCACAAGGTAGGTGTTTCCGATAAAGTGGACAGTTACTGTAAGCATAAGGTGGGTTAACTGATTTTGGGCCACAAAATTAATTCCTATGGGGCAAAAAATCTGAAATTGAAAAGTTGTTGAACAGAAAATATGTTCAATCAAAACGAGCCTGTCATTATCAATCAGACCAAATATTCCAGAGTTGTTTCATTGTAAATTTTTTTAATTACACAGGCTGAGATACAAAGAAAGAGAAGACGAATATATAATGAATGCATAGATGGGCACCTGTTCTTCATGCTGTTATTTCCTCTGTATGACAGGAAGTGCATTCCAATCCAAAAAGCAACATCAAACTCCATCCATCCATACATCATCTTAGCTGCTTCTCCTTCTGGGTCACGGGGTGCTGGAGCCTATCCCAGCGTCATCGGGCGGAAGACAGGATACATTTACGTTATTTGGCTGACGCTCTGATCCAGAGCGACTTACACTTTGATCATTTTACACAGGTAGGCGAAGGTGGTGTTAGGATTCTTGCCCAAGGACTCTTATTGGTATAGTGTAGGGTGTTTACCCAGGTGGGGATTGAACCCCAGTCTACAGCGTAGAAGGCAGAGATGTTACCCACTACACTAACCAACCACCCTGGATACACCCTGGACAGGTCGCCAGCCCATCACAGCGCAACATCAAACTCATACTAACAAAATACATATATGGACACATTGCATGTCTGCTATAATGTATTCATATCTAAACTTCCTCTCGGTAGCTGAAAAGTTTATGGCAGGAAAAACATAAACATTTTCTAATTATCACAGATGGTCCAATTTATTCCATATTTAGGTCTAAAAGCCGAAGACGAACAGCGGTTTGTTAATTTGTCTCACATTAGACGCGAGTTGTGTTGATTTATCATCGTTCGTGTTGTGAAGACTGGGCTGTCTAATTGAATGATTAGCTGATGTAATCTGTAAATTACTGAGTGACTAAAAGCACATCTGGGTAAAATCTGGAGCGGCTTGGAGACGAGGCTGTTAACGTGGAAACAAATGAAGTAAATCTGGAAGACTGAGAGTGTCATTAAGACTTTAAACACGGCCCAGTTCAAATTTCAGATGAAGAATGAAGAAACGTGAGTGGACGCACAAGGTAGGGGTTTCTAATAAAGTGGCCAGTGAGTGGAAGCACAAGGTAGGGGTTTCTAATAAAGTGGCCAGCGAGTGGAAGCATAAGGTAGGTGTTTCGAATAAAGTGGCCAACAGGTGGAAGCATAAGGTAGGTGTTTCTAATAAAGTGGCCAGTGAGTGGAAGCACAAGGTAGGGGTTTCTAATAAAGTGGCCAGTGAGTGGAAGCACAAGGTGGGTGTTTCTAATAAAGTGGCCAGCGAGTGGAAGCATAAGGTAGGTGTTTCGAATTAAGTGGCCAGTGAGTGGAAGCATAAGGTAGGTGTTTCGAATAAAGTGGCCAGCGAGTGGAAGCACAAGGTAGGTGTTTCGAATAAAGTGGCCAGTGAGTGGAAGCACAAGGTAGGTGTTTCTAATAAAGTGGCCGGTGAGTGGAAGCACAAGGTAGGGGTTTCTAATAAAGTGGCCAGCGAGTGGAAGCATAAGGTAGGTGTTTCGAATAAAGTGGCCAGCGAGTGGAAGCATAAGGTAGGTGTTTCTAATAAAGTGGCCGGTGAGTGGAAGCACAAGGTAGGGGTTTCTAATAAAGTGGCCAGCGAGTGGAAGCATAAGGTAGGTGTTTCGAATAAAGTGGCCAGCGAGTGGAAGCATAAGGTAGGTGTTTCTAATAAAGTGGCCAACAGGTGGAAGCATAAGGTAGGTGTTTCTAATAAAGTGGCCAACGGGTGGAAGGATAAGGTAGGTGCTTCTAATAAAGTGGCCAATGAGTGGAAGCAGGTTGGGTGTTTCTAATAAAGTGGCCAGTGAGTGGAAGCATAAGGTAGGTGTTTCTAATAAAGTGGCCAGTGAGTGGACGCACAAGGTAGGGGTTTCTAATAAAGCGGCCAGCGAGTGGAAGCATAAGGTAGGTGTTTCTAATAAAGTGGCCAACAGGTGGAAGCATAAGGTAGGTGTTTCTAATAAAGTGGCCAGCGAGTGGAAGCATAAGGTAGGTGTTTCTAATAAAGTGGCCTAAATACTTTGAAAGCATGGTAAAGAGATGGAAAAAGAAACGGATTCTTTGACTAACAGTCGTGGTGAATTGCGCTCTGCAGTTACCCCATTCTACAGAACAACTTTTGAATAAAAGGCCGTGCTGTGGGTCTGAAGCTGTTGCTTCTTCTGCCTTGATCGGGTGCCCACCGCCCACCAGCCTTCTGTACTAGTTTGAGGACCGTTGAGCTTCTCGCTGGACGCTGTGCAAACCTCTCCTGCATGAACTGACCCTCCTGCTGCTGCTTAGACTCAGACTATCTAACGAACCACTGCTCCACCTGTTTTTACCCATTTCTATATTCTAATTCTTTATACTGATGCTGTTTCCTATCCGGTGTGGTCCAGAGCAGGATGGGTCCTCCTTCTGAGTCTTGGTTCCTCTCAGTGTTTCCTCCTCTTGCTCTTAGGGAGTGTTTCCTGGCCACTGGCTGTAAAGCTGTTTTGTGATGACACCTGTTGTAAAAAGCGTTAAATAAATGAAATTTGTCTCGATTCCTGGACGCATCCTTTCATGCTTCAAGCCCCTGGTGGTGGCTTAGTGACACCACACCTTGGTATACATTTGTTTGGACTGCAACCATGGCAATGGAGCTCTTACTGGTTAGTCTGATTTTTAACCTGTCTGTACAGCGCAGATTTTTAAAATTTAAGTAGTGTCACAGACGGTCAGTTTCGAACTCAGCATGAAAGATGTGGGTTTTTTGGCTGTGACAACCAGACTCTGTGTGAAGAGGCCTTTAGTCCAGCGTCCTCTTTGAGGTAGGGTCAAAGGTCTGGCTCTGAGTTAGACCATCTTAAATTGTAAAATGAGTTTGCCACCAAACGCCCCAGTAGAATGACCTTTTCAGGAGGACACTGTTCTCACCTGTCAGCTGGGGAGGTGGAGGTGGAGGGGGGGGGCTGTAAAGGCCGACTTGAGGGTCTGAATTTGAATTACTGAGTGGACACAATGAGGACAGGGTGATCTCAGCTGTTGCTTTTAGCTCTGCCAGTATCTCTCAGGTCGGTGACATTTTCACACAGATGGATCTCTCTCTCTCTCTCTCTCTCTCTCTCTCTCTCTCTCTCTCTCTCTCTCCCCCCAATTAGTGTTCTCCTCTCTCTTCCTGAGGTTGAATCAGAATGTCACCAAAACAAACATCTGACAATTACAGCTCAAAAATGCCAATACGCCCCGTCCTCACACAAACATCCTTGAGTTTAACCCCTCAACAGGCCTAAAGTCTCATTCCACACTTCTACATCCTAAGAATAGCTCAGCCAGTTTGCACTGAAGTCTCTGTAGTAACTGAATAATAAGACTAAGGCCCAGTCCCATTGCACCCCTCACCACTACCACTTAGCCCTACCCCTGTTTTGCACCTTCACATTTAAGGGTAGGGTGTCCCGATTCTTGTTGAGATAGAGGGATGGGGCGAAGTGTTAGAGCTATTTACATTTACAGCATTTAGCAGACGCTCTTTTCCAGAGTGACTTACAAGAGCTTTGTCTGTCTAGAGATTATCTAGTTACCAATAGCTTGGAGAAAAAGACGGTCCTGAGCTCAGATACTGCTAGAAACAAAAGTCACAGAGAGAAGAGGAGCAGAGCTGAGCACAGAACTCTGTGCCATGCAATACAATACAATAAACTACAATACACAGTGCAATACAGTAAAATATGATATTCAACTGCAGCACAATATATTGCAATCAATACTTAATTCAATGCTCATTTAAGTGCTGTGTAAAGAGACGGTCTTCAGTCCTCGTTTGAAGGCAGTGAGAGACTCTGCTGTTCAGACAGCCAGGGGGAGTTCATTCCCCCACCAGAGCTGTACTCGAAAGTTACAATAACCACTGTTTTATCTTTAAAGTTCAAGATTTAGTTTAAGTTTAATGTCATTTCAGTGATAAAAAAATAATGTCTCGGTAACTAGCTCGATTTTTTTATTCCACCTTAAATAGTCCAGCGGTTCTGACGCCTGAGAAGCCAGAATGTAGCTGCTGCTCCATTTAAGGTGGAACGGGAAAATTCGAGCAAGAATCTGGAGAATATCCGACTTCAGCTTCATATCACTGAAGAATTAGGGGGGTGATAATAAATAATTGCCCCCATCTTTGAAGGCGTATGATCCCTAAATGTAACTAAAGCCCAGCAGTGAGGAGCTGAACTTTCCCCTCCTCTGCTGTCCCTGCAGACGGGCAGGGTCGCCTACAGAGCGGCGCTAGTAGCTGTTAATGAAGTGATGATGTTTTATTTGAGGGTCTCATTTCAGAGGGAACATCTCAACCACTGCCCTGTCGCTCAGTAACAAGTGTCAAGGAGGCCCTGAAACAAGGGGTAGGGGTAAAAATAAGAAATGGGATTGGGCCCTAGTGTGTAATAAGACTTTAGGGGGTTAAACATCCTCCCATTCAGGTCTGTCTGCATAGAAGAGGTTGAATAGGTCCTTTAGACCTCGCTCTGTCAGTACATGCTGTCTTATCAACCAGCAGTGAGCAGGCTCGAGGTGCTGCCCGGTGTGATGTCCACTCCCTCCGCAATGCTGGCGCCTTAACTGGTCACAGCTGATGCCTTTGACTTCACCGTGCTGGCCTTGCCATCGAGCCTCACCAGACCATCTTTCTGCCTGTCTGTTACAGGCAGGAGATCTAAGCGCTCTTCCACTGCTTAATTCCAGCAGAACGTCTCTCAGTGTTCTCCTGAGAACCTGCTTCCATCTGCTCCAGCCTCCATTTCTCCCTCCAGTCCTTCATTCCTTCCCCCTTTTCCTGCTGAAATCTCTTTGTTCTCGGGAGAAGAGCTGATCATCTCGGAAAGCAGCGAACTTCAGACATCAGAAAACGCTGCTGTCAGAGGGAATTGTGGGTAAGGCCACTGATCATTCATTCTTTCAGACACTAACGTGGCGTCTGGAGTGAACGTGGATGTTTTTATTGTCCGAGTCCTGAAGCTGCATTAACGTCTGAGTTCCAGCTGTTTTTCTCCGGATCTGTGGAAAATTCTTCACTTCATCTTCTGAAGCAGCTCTGAAGGACAGAAGCAGAGCAGAAGCAGCGAGGAGCTCTAAAGTGACTCTAACAGAGGATCTTACTGACGGAGGAACAAGGAGAGAGAGAGAGAGAGAGACAGAGAGAGAGAGAGAGAGAGAGAGAGAGAGAGAGACAGACAGGGAGGGAGAGAGAGAGAGAGACAGACAGAGAGAGAGAGAGAGAGACAGAGAGAGAGACAGACAGGGAGGGAGAGAGAGAGAGAGACAGAGAGAGAGACAGAGAGAGAGAGAGACAGAGAGAGAGAGAGAGGGAGAGAGAGAGAGACAGAGAGAGAGAGAGAGAGACAGAGAGAGAGACAGAGAGAGAGAGAGACAGAGAGAGAGAGAGAGAGAGAGAGAGAGAGAGAGACAGAGAGAGATAGAGAGAGAGAGAGAGAGAGAGAGAGAGAGAGAGAGAGACAGAGAGAGATAGAGAGAGAGAGAGAGAGAGAGAGAGAGAGACAGAGAGAGACAGAGAGAGAGAGACAGAGAGAGAGAGAGAGAGAGAGATCAGAATGAATAAATCTTTATGAGCTCAGATGATGAACTTTTATTAAAGCTGATATTTACACAGCAGATGTTCTTAATCTGAAATGTCAGAGATGAATAAAACTGCACCCCCACACACACTACACACACACTACACACACACTACACACACTACACACTACACACTGTACACACACTCTACACACACTACACACACACTACACACTACACACACTACACACACACACACTACACACACTACACACTACACACTGTACACACACTCTACACACACTACACACACTACACACACACTACACACACACTACACACTCTACACACACTACACACACACTACACACTACACACACACTACACACTGTACACACACTCTACACACACTACACACTACACACACACACTACACACTACACACACACTACACACACACACTACACACACACACTCTACACACACTACACACACACTACACACACACTACACGCACACTACACACACACTACACACACTACACACTCTACACTACAAACACACTGTACACACACTACACACACACTACACACACTACACACACACACACACTACACACTGTACACACACTACACACTCTACACTACACACTACACACACACTCTACACACTCTACACACACTACACACACACTACACACTCTACACACACTACACACACACTCTACACACACTACACACTCTACACAGTCTACACTACACACTACACACACACACACTACACACACTACACACACACTCTACACACACTACACTCTACACACACACACACTACACACTCTACACACACACTACACACACACTACACACTCTACACACACTACACACACACTCTACACACACTACACACTCTACACAGTCTACACTACACACTACACACACACACACTACACACACTACACACACACTCTACACACACTACACTCTACACACACACACACTACACACTCTACACACACACTACACACACTACACACACACTACACTACACACACACTACACACTCTACACACACTACACACTCTACACACACTCTACACACTACACACACACACTACACGCACACTCTACACACACTACACACTCTACATTCTGCACACACTACACACACACTACACACTACACACACACACTACACACACACACACTCTACACACACTACACACTCTACACACACTACACACTCTACACACACTACATTCTACACGCACACTACACACACTACACACTCTACACTACACACACTACATTCTACACTTAGGCTCCACTAAACACACAATGAGGTAATTAAATATAATAAATCACATTCAAATATAGAAATAATTAGTTGACAACTGTACAGCAACACAGTGTTAGTAAATTGTTTTTTAGTCAAGCACCTAGTCATGCAGCCTGGCTTTATACATGTTACTGTTTGAGCGTGGCGCTCTAATATGATGCCTCCATTGCAGCAAGTCAGTTTGTGAAATTTCTTCTCTCCTAGGAATTCCACCATGAACTGCGAGTGGTATTATTGAGAAGTGAGAGTGTTCAGGAGCCACAGCAACTCAGCCACAAAGTGTCAGACCATGTAAAGTTACAGAGCAGGTCAATGAGTGCTGAGGAGCATAGAGCATAAAAGTCTCCAACGCTTTGCTGATCAATAACTGCAGAGTTCAAACATCAGCACAGAAACTGCACCGGGAGCTTCATAGCAGGGTTTCCATGGCTGAGCAGCTGCATGCAAGCCTTACATCACCAAGCTCAATGCCAAGCATTGGATGGAGTGGAGTAAAGTGCCATCACTGGACTCTGGAGCAGTGGAAACATGTTCTGTGGAATGTCCAATCACACTTCTCTGTCAGTCTGTTGGACGAGGCTGGGTTTAACAAATGCCAGGAGAACCTTACCTGCCTGACTGCACTGTGCCAGCTGTAAAGTTTGGTGGAGGAGGGATAATGATATGAGGCTATTTTTCAGGAGTTGATCTACAACCCTTAGTTCCAGTGAAGGGAAATCTTAATGCTTCAAGACATTTGGACAATTGTACGTTTCCAACTTTGTGGGAACAGTTTGGGGAAGAACCTTTTCCGTTCCACCGTGACTGAGCCCCAGTGACCAAAGCAGCTCCATAAAGTCATGACTGGGTGAGTTTGGTGTGGAAGAACTTGACTGGCCCTCACAGAGCCCTGACCTCAACCCCATCACACACCTTTGGGATGAACTAGAATGGAGATTGTGAGCCAGACCCTCTCGTCCAACATCAGGGTCTGACCTCACAGATGCTCTTCTGGATGAATGGACAGAAATTCCCACAGACACTCTCTGACATCTTGGCGAAAGCTTCCCAGAAGAGTGGAAGCTGTTAGAGCTGCAAAGGGGGACCAGCTCCATATTAATGCCTATGGATACAGAATGGGAGTCATTAAAGCTCCTGTAGGTGTGATGTAAAGGTGTCCCAATACTTTTGTCCATATAGTGTATAGAATGTCTTATTATCACAGTTTCTCCAGGCCAAAAGTCCAAACGTAGCACACTAAATAGTGTGTGATAATAGTGCACCATCAATATAATGCTTTCAGCAATGTGTGGCATGATGGCATGCTATTTTAGCTCCATTCAGGTTCAACCCTTTCTCCTGTTACCTTTAGCCCCGCCCCCTGTTACCCTATTCACCTGTATCCACCTCCTCATTATCATCCTCAGATGTTTTCAGTTCAGTGCTGGGTTATAAAAGCCTTTGTTTGCGCTGGTTCCTGGAGTGGTGTGGTGCATGACATGTAACTCAGACCAGACCAGACCAGCACACTGACTACACAAGTACTGAGTTAAGGGAAAAGTAAACAGAATATCGGATACAGAGTAATAAAAACAGCCGATGTGAGAGGAGCTCAGGAGATGGACATATGAGATGTCTGCGTATGTACAGATATCCACACGTGAATGCCTGTCTGTATGCAAGTCAAGCTGACGTGCTATAAATTAGACTGTAAAAACTACAGAATATCACAGAGTGATTGAGCATTTGTTAAAACGTGCTTGTACAGTAGTGTAAATAGGCATTATGCCTCATGAGGAGTTATACTGGTTCACATTTACATTTATTGGCCCATCACATTCACACAGATGCGAAGGTGAGTGAAAATCTTAGGTGCAAAGACCCCTTGTGTAATTTAAATACAATATATATAGGGCAGCACAGTGGCACGGTGGGTAGCGCTGTCGCCCCACAGCGAGAAGGGCCTGGGTTCGATTCCCCGGCCGGGCAGCCGGGGTCCTTTCTGTGTGGAGTTTGCATGTTCTCCCGGTGTCTGCGTGGGTTTCCTCCGGGTTCTCCGGTTTCCTCCCACAGTCCAAAGACATGCAGTCAGGCCAGTTGGACATGCTGAATTGCCTCTGTCTGTCTGTCTGTCTGTCTGTCTGTCTGTCTGTCTGTCTGTCTGTCTGTCTGTCTGTCTGTCTGTCTGTCTGTCTGCGCCTGCCCGCCCGCCCTGTGATGGACTGGCGACCTGTCCAGGGTGTATCCTGCCTTCCGCCCGATGACTGCTGGGATAGGCTCCAGCACCCCCCCACCCCCTGACCCTGCCAGAGAAGCGGCTTTTATATATATATATATACACATACACACACACTAGTATTGCAATGTACAATAAATAAATACAATAAATACAAATAAAACTATGAAATGTGAACAGCATAATAAATAAATGCAGGTTCTCAGGGATTGAACACCGATATGGAAATCTCCCAGATTGTACAGGATATGGATAGAAGACGTACAGATGTCAGTCTATATGTGTGAGTTCAGATTTGCTAGAGTGAAGGTGCAGTAAGATCAGAGTAAGTCTGGTGTGGATGTGGTGTGGATTGTCCATGGAGATCATCATCATGATGACTCAGAGGTGCAGTGACAGGCCTATAGACCGATACACCAGCACTACTGGCTGTTCAGAAGCCTGATGGCCCGGGGGGGAAGAAACTGCCGGAACCGGCTGGTTCTGGACTTCATGCTTCTGTATCTCCCCCCGCTCGGCAGCTGTGAGAACAGACAATGGCTTGGGTGGGTGGAGTCCTTCAGAATCCTCCTTGTCTTCCTCAGGCAGTGGATGGTGTATAAATCCAGCAGGTTTGGGAGCTGGACCCTGGTGATGTGCTGGGCTGTGGGCTCTGAAGAGGGTCGTAATATTGTAAGGGAGGTTTGATGGTCAGTTTAAATGTAAAGTTTGAGTGTCCGCTATGGGTAATTTACATTTACAGCATTTGGCTGATGCTCTTATCCAGAGTGACTTACAAATTGATTGTTTTACACAGGTAGGCGGTGTTAGGAGTCTTGCCCAAGGACTCTAATTGGTATATTGTAGGGTGCTTACCCAGGCAGGGGACTAAACCCCAGACTACAGTGTAGAAGGCAGAGATGTTACCCACTACACTATCCAACCAATGGTAATGAGCTACAGCACTGGAGAAAAAGCTGTAAGCATGTCTGACGGTGCTGGTCCTGCATTTTCTACCAGAGGATTGTGTTTCTAATAAAGTGCGTGAAAACACAAGGTAGGCGTTTCAAATAAAACGGCCAGTAAGTGGAAGTACAAGATAAGGATCCTTTGGAGTCTCTGTAGCAGCAGCTGGCCTGTGGCTGGATCTGGTAAATAAACCCACAGCTGGTCAGCCAGCAGCTCGTGTCACTACACAGCCGATTTTAGACGGTCAGGAGGAGGACAGAGTCGGGGTCAGGAGCTGAAAGCTGACAGCCTGGCGCTGCCCGCCTCTTCCCCTGGCACAGCATTGTCCTCTCACCACTGGGCTCCATTAAGAGAGAGGGAGAGGGTGGCAGAGGGGGTGAGAGAGAAAAAGAAAGAGGGTGTGTTAGAGAGAGAGAGAGAGAGAGAGAGAGACAGAGAGATAGAGTGTGAGAATGTGTGTCAGAGGGAGAAAGGGCAACAGAGCAACAGTGAAAGAAAGGGTGAGAGAGAGAAACAAAATAAGAGTGACAGTGAGAGAGACAGAGGGAGACGGAGGGTGTCAGAGGGGCTGAGAGAGAAAAACAAAGGATGTGCTAGAAAGAGAGAGAGTGTGTGAGAATGTGTGTCAGAGATAGAAAGGGCAAGAGAGTAACAGTGAAAGAAAGGGTCTCAGAGAGAGAGTGAGAGAGAGAGCTGGGGAGGTCGGGGGGGGGGGGGCGGCGCTGAACTGCTTACATGTTATATTTTTAAAAAATAATTAAGTATTTAGAGTAAATATATACAAATATGTACTAAATTATCATTTATAGGGTACTCTCTAGTGGGAGGAGCCTGTCCTACAGGAGTCCGCCATAAACCCCTAAATTTACAACTTTTTGTTCTTTTAAAGATCTTTTTAATTTCTCTTAAAGTTGAAAAGGTTGTTTATCATTAGTTTTGATCAGAATTTTTAAATAAAAAAAATGCTGTCCCATGTTTCCACCAAAACACAGAGTTTTAGTCGGTGGGTGGAGCCTTATTTGAGCCACGCCCCTGTATTTTAGAGGAGTCCCTCATGGCCACATGGTGAGCAGTTGGATCCCATTGTTTTGGAATAAATGTGTCCCAACGTCTGAATATCAGTGTGGAACATAAAGAATCATCATATTTCCATATATATTTTTCTGTGAACAGCTGTTCAGAGCTGTGTTTGCTGGTAATGTACTGGCTCTGTTTTTGAGCTCAAAATGAGTTAAAATTGTCACCGAAACAGTCACGACTAAAATTTGCTAAGGCTTTAGTAATGTTATGACTGTTTTGGTAGTGACTGGAATATTCAGTCGTTAGATTTAATAATATAAACATAAGTACGGTATAAGGTAATCTCAGTCCTTCCGTGTCAAAATTCCCCAAAATCCTCTTTTTCGTGTTGGTGTGGTTTGAACGTTTAATGAATCAGTCAGCATCGTCCTTCGGTTCTTGGTCAGAGCCGAGTTCTCCCAGCGGTGAGGCTGAGGTTCCTCTCTCTGGGGGTTTTCCTGTAAAAGCGTGTAAGCCAGGCTCGGTGGCTGAAAGCTCTGCTCTCAGGAACAGACTGTGAGCGGCTGGCTGGTGTGAAGTTTGACCTGCTGAGTGATTTCGGAGCTGGAAGCTTTAGCCGGAGCTGCTGGCAAAGGCGAGCTGTGATTATGGAGTCTGACTCCAGCAGAGCCACACAGATGCTCTCTCTGGTTAATGGAGTTTGGAGAGGAGCGCCGAGGCACAGGAAGTTATTTTGGGTAAAGTGGACGCAGCAATGCCACCCGGCCAGCAGGATTCACATGGAATAGAGGACAAAAGGAGCAACCTTAGCAGGTCATACAGGTACACTGACCTGAGAACACTGGCCTGGGAATACTCACCTGGGCAAACTCACATGGGAAAACTCATCTGAGAACAGTCACTTGGGCAAACTGAACTGGGAATACTCATCTGCGCAAATTCACCTAAGAATACTCATCTGGGCAAGTTCACCCGAGAACACTCATCTGGGCAAATTCACCCGAGAACACTCATCTGGGCAAATTCACCCGAGAACACTCATCTGGGCAAGTTCACTCGAGAACACTCATCTGGGCAAGTTCACTCGAGAACACTCATCTGGGCAAGTTCACTCGAGAACACTCATCTGGGCAAGTTCACCCGAGAACACTCATCTGGGCAAATTCACCCGAGAACACTCATCTGGGCAAATTCACCCGAGAACACTCATCTGGGCAAATTCACCCGAGAACACTCATCTGGGCAAGTTCACTCGAGAACACTCATCTGGGCAAGTTCACTCGAGAACACTCTTCTGGGCAAATTCACCCGAGAACACTCATCTGGGCAAGTTCACCCGAGAACACTCATCTGGGCAAATTCACCCGAGAACACTCATCTGGGCAAGTTCACTCGAGAACACTCATCTGGGCAAGTTCACTCGAGAACACTCATCTGGGCAAGTTCACTCGAGAACACTCTTCTGGGCAAATTCACCCGAGAACACTCAACTGGGCAAATTCACCCGAGAACACTCATCTGGGCAAGTTGACCCGAGAACACTCATCTGGGCAAATTCACCCGAGAACACTCATCTGGGCAAGTTCACTCGAGAACACTCATCTGGGCAAGTTCACTCGAGAACACTCATCTGGGCAAGTTCACTCGAGAACACTCATCTGGGCAAGTTCACTCGAGAACACTCTTCTGGGCAAATTCACCCGAGAACACTCATCTGGGCAAGTTCACTCGAGAACACTCATCTGGGCAAGTTCACTCGAGAACACTCATCTGGGCAAGTTCACTCGAGAACACTCATCTGGGCAAGTTCACTCGAGAACACTCATCTGGGCAAGTTCACCCGAGAACACTCATCTGGGCAAGTTCACCCGAGAACACTCATCTGGGCAAGTTCACCCGAGAACACTCATCTGGGCAAGTTCACTCGAGAACACTCATCTGGGCAAGTTCACCCGAGAACACTCTTCTGGGCAAATTCACCCAAGAACACTCATCTGGGCAAACATACAGTATCTGCAGATATTCACCTGGGAACACTCACCTTGGTAAACTCAGCTAAAAAAGTTAATTTGAGAACACTCACCTAGCAAAGTCACCCAAGAGCACTCACCTGGGCAAACTTATCTGGGAATACTCACCTGGGTAAATTCACCTGAGAACACTCAACTGGACAGTTTCTCCTGAGAACCCTCACCTTGACAAACTTACCTACAAATACTCACCAGGTCAGATGTACCTTGGAACACTTTCTTGAGGTAAAGATCAACTGGGTACACTCCCCTGAGCACCTTAGGGCACATCCATCTGGAAATATTTACCTGGACACACACACCTGGGAACCCTCACTTGGGCACATGCACCTAGAAGCGTGTACTTGATTAGATTTGATCTGTATTATTACAGTCTGAAAACTTGGCTTACTGAGTTACGATTGGTTGAATAGAATTAAATGTAAGTTGGCGACCTAGACCTCAGCCAGCATTCATGGTTTTATATCTGCTTCACCTTGGAGAAACAGAAGTGTATTAAAAACAGCAATCCTATTCAAGTTTAACAAAAATTATGCATATTACCTTATTTTGCCAAAACACATTTATTTAGTTCTCACTGTGGTTGGCTCTTCTGCCCAACAGCCCAACAGTGCCTCATAGCTGCCAATGAAGAGGTTACATGAGAATCCAGTGCTCAAGAAGTCTTGACTTTCTGAAATAAGGAGCTTCTGGCATTGATGAAGGCAGTAAAAGTGTATATTAGCAGGCGACACTTAAGGCTTCAGTCTAAAAACAGCCTGATTAACCCTATGAGGTAAGTACTTGAGTCGAGTTGGTGTTATTGAGCAGAAAAACAAGCATTAAGAAGCAACCAGTGATCTGTAAAGTGCACATGGCTTATTCAACACTGCAAAATGATAGGTAATCAAGTGAAAACATCAATGTACTGAATATTTCACATTATGAGAGATGCTGTAAGAATTTTATAAGATTATTAAGCCTAGTTCTGTACTTATTTTAGGTACAACCCCAATTCCAGTGAAGTTGGGACGTTGTGTAAAACATAAATAAAAACAGAATACGATGATTTGCAAATCCTTTTCAACCGATATTCAATTGAATCCACTACAAAGACGAGATATTTAATGTTCAAACTGATAAACTTTGTTTTTTTCAAATATTCACTCATTTTGAATTTGATGCCTGCAACACGTTCCAGAGAAGTTGGGACAGGGGCGTGTTTCCCACTGTGTTACATCACCTTTCCTTTAACACTCAATAAGCGTTTGGGAACTGAGGACACTGATTGTTGAAGCTTTGTAGATGGAATTCTTTCCCATTCCTGCTTGATGTCCAGCTTCAGCTGCTCAGCAGTCCGGGGGCTCCGCTGTCGTATTTTGTGCTTCATAATGCGCCACATATTTTCAATGGGAGACGGTCTGGACTGCAGGCAGGCCAGTCTAGTACCCGCACTCTTTTACTATGAAGCCACGCTGTTGTAACACGTGCAGAATGTGGCTTGGCATCGTCTTGCTGAAATAAGCAGGACGTCCCTGAAAAAGACGCTGTTTGGATGGCAGCAGATGTTGCTCCAAAACCTGTATGTACCTTTCAGCATTAATGGGGGCTTCACAGATGTGCAGGTTACCCCTGCCATGGGCACTAACACCCCCCCCACACCATCAGAGATGCTGGCTTTTGAACTTTGAGCTGAAAACAATCCAGACAGTCCTTTTCCTCTTTGGCCCGGAGGACACGACGTCCATGATTTCCAGAAACAGTGTGAAATGTGGACGCGTCAGACCACAGGACACTTTTCCACTTTCCAACTGCACATTGAGAAACGTTGTTCTTAAACTGTTGGACTATTTGCTCACGCAGTTGTTCACTAAGTGGTGAACCTCGCCCGTCCTTGCTTGTGAACGACTGAGTCTTTCAGGGATGCTCCCTTTATACCCAATCATGACACTCACCTGTTTCCAATTAACCTGTTCACCTGTGGAACGTTCCAAACAGGTGTTTTTTGAGCATTCCTCAACTTTCCCAGTCTTTTGTTGCCACTGTCCCAACTTCTTTGGAACATGTTCCAGGCATCAATAATAATAATTTTATTTGTAATGCACTTTACATTTGAAACAAATCTCAAAGTGCTACAAAGTAAAATCACCAGTATAAAACAGCATGAAACCAGTCAAGTTAATGCGGAATCAAATGTTCTGCTGAAAAGAAATGTTTTAATCCATTTTAAAACTCTCAATTGTCTGTGGTGCCCTCAAATGGTCAGGGAGGGTGTTCCATAAATGAGATGTGGCAGAGCAAAAAGCCAGATCACCCATGGTGCTGAGCTTAGTCCTGGGAACGAGAAGGCAATTTGAGTTTGTAGAGCGGAGAGATCATGATAAGGTTTGTGGAGTGAGAAGTTCTTTCAGGCAGGGAGGAGCATTTCCATGGATGCACTGGTAAGTGAGTAGGGAGACCTTGTATTCAACCCTAACAGAGATGGGAAGCCGGTGGAGAGAGTGAAGGATAGGTGTGATGGGTTCTTGTTTCCGTGCTCTCATCAGGATCCGAGCAGCACTGTTCTGAATGTACTGTAGCTTTTGAAGACTCTTGTTAGGAATCCCAATTAAAAGTGAATTGCAATAATCCAGTCTAGAGGAAACAAATGCGTGAACCAGCTTGTCAGCTTCTGAAGCAGTGAGTGTAGGGCACAGTTTGGCAATATTTCTGAGAAGATGAAAGGAAATCTAGCAAAGGTTTTTAATATGGGCTTCAAAAGTGAGCTGAGGGTCAAATTTTATGCCAAGATTGGTAACTGTTGTTGATAAAGGCGTGGTGTGGGTGTGACCAGACAGACATGTTCATTCCTTCCAGACAGGCAGTGAGGCAGCATCGAATTCAAAATGAGTGAATATTTGCAAAAAGCAATAAAGTTTATCCGTTTGAACATTAAATATCTCGTCTTTGTAGTGTATTCAATTGAATATAAGTTGAAAAGGATTTGCAGATCATCGTATTCTGCTTTTATTTATGTTTTACACAACGTCCCAACTTCACTGGAGGTAGGGTTGTGACTGTATCAAGCGAAAGTAACAAAAAAATTTGCCCAAATATTATTTCTTGAAAGAAGCAAAATGATCTGCATTATTTCTCACAAGTGTACCAATGGAATAAAACTCTTCACTAGATAAAGAAATATATAAAAACTATAGAAAATTAAAATCTGTATAAAATGAGTTAACCCACCTAACAATGCCAAAGAAATTATTGATGTTATTTTTTTGCTTCATATTTAATCCTCATAATTTAATGGGGACAACTGAGCAAACATAAAATTAATACATGTTTTCAATGTTTGTGCTTATGTTTTATTTATCAGTGTTCTTTGGGGCCAGTTTGACCCCACACACTGGGCCTCATTCACCAACCATTCTTAAGAAGAAATCTCTTGTTAATCCCTCTTACGCAGTTTTTCCGAAGACCCAGCCAGCCAGCCAGCCAGCCAGCCAGCCAGGTCTCCAGTGTTTTTGCTAAACTCTGGTTTCTCTCTCTGTCATTTTCCATGTGTAAATATAAAATAGAACAACAAAAAAAGTGTCCTTTTCTGTTGATTGCTTCCCCCCTTAGGGTTAGGGTTAGGGTTAGGTTCCCCCTTTTCTTTATGCCTTTTATATGGTGATAGGAAACATGGTGACTTACAACCATTTCCTGAAAGAGTTGGGACGCTGTGCAAAATGCAAATACAAGCAAAATGCAATGATGTGCGAATCATTTAAACCCATAAATCATTTAAACCCATAGCAAATATTGAAATGGAGACAGTTTGCTTTTTTTTTTTAAACTATATGCTCATATGAGACAAGGATGAAAATAGTATTGGCTGGCTGTGATCTTCATGCCTTAGGTGGCACTGCATTAAAAATGTACAGGCCTTGTTTATTTCAGCATGACATTGTCAAACCACATTTGGCACATATCACAGCAGCATGGCTCTGAAGCGAAAGGTGCTCAACTGGCCTGCCTGCAGTCCAGAAGTGAGATGTGCTGATTAGGTGCAGCTGTGCAAGCTCTACTTAAGGAGAGCTTTCCCACTGCTTACCGCTCAGTCTTGAGTTCATGCTGCCACATGCATGGCTCTCTAATTCGGTAACAGCAACACAACATTTGTCACATAATGAAACGAAAAATATGGCAAAGAAGCCCGGGAACTGTTGAGCAGCTGAAATCTGTATCGAGTAAGAAGAGGAAAACATTTCACTTTCAGAACTGCAGCAGTGTCTCCTCAGTTACAAGAAGAGGTGAGGAAACACAGTGGTAAACACGCACCATCCCAACGTTTTTGAATCGTGTTAAATTAAGTGACCCTTATTAGTCCCACAACTGGGAAATTTCACCTCAACAATCTGACCCATCTATGCAGTGAAACATTGCACACTAAGTAACACACACTAGGGAGCAGTGAGCACACTTGCCTAGAGTGGTGGGCAGCCCTATCCACAGCACCCAGCGAGCAGTTGGGAGTCAGGTGCCTTGCTTAAGGGCACCTCAGTCACATACTGGCAGCTCAGGGGATCAAACGGGTGACCTTCCGGTCACAAGGCTGGTTCCCTGACCTCCAGCCCACGACTGCCCCTGGGGCAAAATATAGTCACATTTCTCAGTTTCAACATTTGATATGTCACTTTTCTACTATTTTAAATTAAATATAGGGTGTACATGATTTGGATCACTGCATTCTGTTTTTATTTACATTTTGCACTTTTTTGGAAAAGGGGTTATAAAAAAAAACTTATTGCATTTCACTATAGCTAGAATGGACAAGCACACAGTGTTGTAACAAACCTCTTTGAAAAAGGGTCTGCTTACTTTATCTGAAGGGGACTCTAATCCAGCAGCTTGTAACTTTGCATAGAATGGAACCACAGCCTTATAATGCAGGCACAATGTATGTATTTACACCCATAATATATACAAAACAGACAAACAGGTATCATCCAGTGTTGTATTTGTGTAGTCTTTTGAGTAAGAACTGTCTTCTTATCAAACTTATTTCAATAAATGCATTTTTATTTGTATAAATGTCCTCTTGTACTTACATTGAGTATAAAACCTTTGGTTTCCCAATATAATTTAAAAATTTAAGTGACCCTTATTCGTCCCACAACGGGGGGATTTCACCTCCGCATTTAACCCATCCGTGAAGTGAAACACCACATACACACTAGTGAGCACACACACACTAGGGGGCAGTGAGCACACTTGCCCGGAGCGGTGGGCAGCCCAATCCTCAGCGCCCAGGGAGCAGTTGGGGGTTAGGTGTCTTGCTCAAGGACACCGCAGTCATGTGCTGTCGGCTCTGGGGATTGAACCGGCGACCTTCCGGTCACGAGGCTGGAACCCTAACCTCCAGCCCACGACTGCCCCAAGGACTACACATGAAACAAGCAAACAGCTGCAGCTGTAGCAACAACACCGTTTCGTTTGTAACACACAGTTATTAACACCAAGAGTGGATCACTGGTGAGGCGTTCAGTTCAGCAGAGTTAATAACAAAAGCATATTGGACTTTATGTTAAGGCTTCTGTATGTTAAAAGTCGTATCTGCTGTTTTCAATTGTAAAAATTACCTCTGTGTGGAAATATTTTCACAAAAACTTACTTTTAAACTAAAATTAATACTGAAAACGACTTTCTGATGGCCTTTTCTGTGTAGCAGCACTCCAGTGATTTACACTCATACTGTGTGGCAACTCATTTTGCATATAAATGAAGTGAAACCAGGACTGGACTTCCAGATCATGGATTGAACTGCGGAGCAAAAAGGAAAATGCAAACAGAACGTTTTCAGAAAGGAAACAAAAACTGGCAATAAATGTGAGTTTGGATGTCCACACTTTAGTTCACACTCATTTCTATCTGGCAAAGTTTCACCTCCGAGGCCGCAGCCGTGCTGCTCCTTACCCAGAGAGAGGGAAAGTGACAAAAACGGCAATTATCGAGGAAAAGGAAGAATTTGCATTTTAACAAGCCTGTCCAAATCACTCTGAGGGAGGAAGTGGGTCATGGCGGGTGTGACAACCTAAAGGGGTCCAAGCACCAAACCACCTGAATTAAACTGCTTAGAATCTGCAGCTTAAAGCCAAGCTGTGCGCCCATTATAACCCAGAGAAAATGTGTTATGAGAGATTTCGTGGTACGTACAGCATTTATTGCAGATGCTAGGACAATAAAACAACTGATTAAGCTGATAAGATTCTCCAGGCTGAGCTGTAAACTGTGTCTGGGTAAGTGGATCAAAGTGTGAGGAAAATAAATCACAGTAAAATGAAAAGTGCAGATTGAAAGTAAACAGCTTTCTGGGTTTCTGCCTTAGGCTTGCATGGAGAGTGTCTATAAAAATTGTGGATGAGATGAAGTTTAATCTCAGACGGTCTAACAGCTTTCTCTGTTTACATCACACATTTATATTTTGAATGAAACTGCATGTCCACTTTATTCACACTGAACTTTTAGTGTTTTTTTTTTTCATTTTTGCACAGAGGATTTATAGTAGATAATGAAAATGCATAGTAGTTATTGCGTAATTCATAATATTTATTTAACAATTCGCAAGGATTTGAATAATACGAAGGCAATTTGAGGTGTTACTGCTCAGTTACTCTCAGCTGATGGTCCAATTAAAGAAAGCCAGCTGGAAACCTGCCGGAGTTTGATTTGAATAAATCTGCTCTAATCCAGAGCAGGAAATATCAAAATGTGCATAATGCAGTCTGTAAACTTGTTATCTGTTATAACCTTCGCACCAAAATGTCAGCTGGAGGTTTAAGCTTTGAGCTCCTTCAACAGAGCAGCTTTTCTTCACTGATGGAATCTGATCCAGCTGCTTTTAAACGCTTAACTGGTAGAAGTCACAGTTATCATTGGATAATGGTAATTTTGTATGAATTATTTCTTACTGAGGTAAGTACTTATTATAAACTTTCATTCCTTCCCACATTAGTGTTTGTAAGAAGAAGAGAACAGTTTGTATTATATTTACAGTCTTGCTCGGTTTTCCATAAACGATTTCAGAAAACAGGCTGTATCTCTGACACTTGAGTCCACTTGGTATAGAGACCAAGTTGTCACTGTCGCAGACAAAGTTCTACTGTAGGAATTAAATGATGTCTTGCTGGAGTTGCGTTGTGTTCGCGTCATCGTGATCGTTTAGTGAGGTGGTCAGGACGGCGGTCTTAATTCACTCTTTTTCCCATCTTGACCCCGCAATAAAATGAACTGTGTTTACTGTCATCATACACAGGTCAGACCACCTCCTTGTTTCTATGCTATTTGTCCACTTTATCAGCTCCACTTACTGTATAGCTGCACTCTGTAGTTCTACAGTTACAGACTGTAGTCCATCTGTTTCTCTGATACTCTGTTACCCTGTTCTTCAGTGGTCAGGGGGTCCATAGACCTTCAGGTACTATTTGGGTGGTGGATCATTCTCAGCACTGCAGTGATACTGATGTTGTGCTGGTACAAGTGGATCAGACACAGCAGTGCTGCTGGAGTTTGTAAACACTGTGTCCACTCACTGTCCACTCTATTTAGACACTCCTACCTTGTCGGTCCACCTTGTAGATGTAAAGTCAGAGACGACAGCTCATCTGCTGCTGCACAGTTTGTGTTGGTCATCCTCTAGACCTTCATCAGTGGTCACAGCGATGCTGCACACAGGACGCTGTTGGCTGGATATTTTGAGTTGGTGGACTATGTGTGTGAATGAGAGGGAGGCAGGTGGAAAGGTGAAGATGCAAGGAGTAGAGGTCGTAAAGGTGGATGACTTCAAATATCTTGGGTCAACCATCCAGAGCACAGGACAGTGTAGAAAAGAGGTGAGGAAGAGGGTGCAGGTAGGATGGAGTGGTGTGGAGACGGATGTCAGGGCTGATGTGTGACAGAAGGATAGCAGCAATAGTGAAAGGCAAGGTTTACAAGACAGCAGTGAGTCCTGCTATGATGGATGGTTTGGAGACTGTGGCTCTGTCTAAAAGACAGGAGGCTGAGCTGGAGGTGGCGGAGATGAAGATGCTGAGATTTTCGTTGGGAGTGACAAGGATGGACAAGATTAGAAATGAGCAGATCAGAGGGACAGTGAAGGTGGAGCAGTTTGGAGATAAAGCCAGAGAGGCCAGGTTGAGATGGTTTGGACATGTGTTGAGGAGGAATAGTGGATATATTGGGCAAAGAATGTTGGAGATGGAGCTGCCGGGTAGAAGGAGAAGAGGTAGACCTCAGAGAAGGTTTATGGATGTAGTGAAGGTGGACATGGAGATGGTTGGTGTGAAAGTAGAGGAGGCAATGGATAGAGGCAGATGATCCGCTGTGGCGACCCCTAAAGGGAGCAGCCGAAAGAAGAAGAGAGGACTATTCTCAGTCCAGCAGCGACACTGGAGTGTTTAAAAACTACTCAGACCAGCGCAACATACCACCACGTCAGAATTATTTCAATCTTCTACTTAGAGTTTATACAGCCAGAACGACCACTGTATTTAATCAGAGCAGATTACAGGCATGTGTTTTTTTAGTTCCTACACAGCACTGGATCCACAGCTGCTTTACAAACCTTTGCCTTGCTCTTCAGCACATCACACCTGAAAAATAATTTATATATTTATTTATATATATTTATTTATTTATTTATATATATTGTTTGCTGAGACACACTGTCAGTAAAGCTCTTCTACAGTGTCCGATTCTGTTTGAGCTGAACTTCAGGGCAGCTCTGTCTTACTGTATGAATTCTACTAACACTAATACTAATGTAATATTCATGAACTCTGATGCAATTACAAATTACACAGACACCCCACCATCCCCCTGAAAGCCCCCCACCCGCCGACTCCGACCAGGTGAGGTAATATGATTTACTCCCTGAACACCCAAATGAAACAAAACAGCTCTGGAGATTCGGTTTGTAATTGGAGAGAAGGAAATGAGGAACCCGAGCACCGGCCAGCAAAGTACCTTGTTACTGAGCGACTGGACGAGGTGGGGTGTGTGTGTGTTTGGGGGGGGGGGGGGTGTACTGGCACACGTCCAGCTCCGGAGAGACAGACTGTAATTTATATGACAATGTGAACAACTGCAGCGCCTCCAGATTTGAAAGGTTGGCGGAAATAAAGCTCATCTCACGGCAGCGTCTGAGCCCTGCTGGAGCTCCGAGACATGAAAACGTACCAGCCTGACTGCTGAAGTACAAATGATACTGATTTCTCTCTGAACGCTCTCCATAATTATCTCTGCTGGGAGAGATTAGACCTCTAAACAGGAGAGTCACCACAGCAACAAACACTTTAGACCGGAGCAGAAAACAGCAGCTCTGAACTTCTACCAGCCTGGGGTGGAGGTACCTGAGTAGCTGTACAGGGTTATTATTTGGATTATTTGAACACTTGAACTTTTAATCAATTACAGCATACTTTTTGTCCTTAGATTTCCATTTAGACCTTCACATTATGGCAGATGTTTTCTTTTTTTTTCTCTCATTTTCCCATTCGCCTTGTTAAGACCTGGTCTAGGTCTTAGGACACAATATAAAAGACAGATCTCCGTGCCCTCCCGGTTCCCTAACCCATACATACAACCACTTTTGCTACTATAACAAATTGTTTTTATTTTCTTCAAGAGTTCAAGGCTTCAGGCACAGTTATCTCTTTCAGGAATGAGAATAAATGGAACAATAAGGGAAGGAACGGGAAAAATAACAAATAAAACAAAGCTAAACTTAGATTTAGGGAAATTTAACTTACCTAACAAACAGAAGAAAAGTAAATATAATTTCTCACCTAGTAAAGCAAACCAGGAGTCTGAGCAGCCACATCAGCTCAGTGTTAACATGCTTCAGCTCAGTGTTGTCGTGCTTCGGCTCAGTGTTGCCGTGCTTCGGCTCAGTGTTGTCGTGCTTCGGCTCAGTGTTGTCGTGCTTCGGCTCAGTGTTGTCGTGCTTCGGCTCAGTGTTGCCGTGCTTCGGCTCAGTGTTGCCGTGCTTCGGCTCAGTGTTGTCGTGCTTCGGCTCAGTGTTGCCGTGCTTCGGCTCAGTGTTGCCGTGCTTCGGCTCAGTGTTGTCGTGCTTCGGCTCAGTGTTGTCGTGCTTCGGCTCAGTGTTGTCGTGCTTCGGCTCAGTGTTGCCGTGCTTCGGCCCAGTGTTGCCGTGCTTCGGCTCAGTGTTGCCGTGCTTCGGCTCAGTGTTGTCGTGCTTCGGCTCAGTGTTGCCGTGCTTCGGCCCAGTGTTGCCGTGCTTCGGCCCAGTGTTGCCGTGCTTCGGCTCAGTGTTGCCGTGCTTCGGCTCAGTGTTGCCGTGCTTCGGCTCAGTGTTGTCGTGCTTCGGCCCAGTGTTGCCGTGCTTCGGCTCAGTGTTGTCGTGCTTCGGCCCAGTGTTGTCGTGCTTCGGCCCAGTGTTGTCGTGCTTCGGCCCAGTGTTGTCGTGCTTCTGCTCAGTGTTGCCGTGCTTCGGCTCAGTGTTGTCGTGCTTCGGCCCAGTGTTGTCGTGCTTCGGCTCAGTGTTGTCGTGCTTCGGCTCAGTGTTGTCGTGCTTCGGCCCAGTGTTGTCGTGCTTCCGCTCAGTGTTGCCGTGCTTCCGCTCAGTGTTGCCGTGCTTCGGCTCAGTGTTGTCGTGCTTCGGCCCAGTGTTGTCGTGCTTCGGCTCAGTGTTGCCGTGCTTCGGCTCAGTGTTGCCGTGCTTCGGCTCAGTGTTGCCGTGCTTCGGCTCAGTGTTGTCGTGCTTCGGCTCAGTGTTGTCGTGCTTCGGCTCAGAAATCAAATAAAGTACAATTCAGTCATATTTCAACAACTTTTAAGGTGCTCTGGATGAGAGCATCTGCGGAATGTTGTGAATGTAAATGTAAATATTTGTTTTTTCTTTTTACATCACGTCATGTGGAATAACTTCCCTCTGACTCACTTTCTTCTCTGACTGCTGTTTCTCGTCTCGTCCCTCCCCTGTGTGGCGTCAGTCATTCGAGTCTTGGTGCTCAAAGCAATTCACAGATTTGATTGGCTGAGTAGCGTCACATGTGATATTTACAATGCATGTGATTGGTCTGTGAGTTTCCCAGGCTGCTAAAGCTGCCGTAAAGGCTAGAAAATAGGACCACCCAGTCGAAATAAACTAATTCTCCTAGGAGAGGACAGAGTCTGGGTCCAGACTCAGACCCCGGTCCACCTATTAGTGACCTTTGATCTACATCTTTCTGAATGTCTTAACGACAAACAACAAATAAGCCAAGCACCAACATTCAAGCCCCCACACAGACACAGCTCTGTAGCAGTAGCTTCTACAGTAATCTCGAAATCTTAGAAATACCTAATATATCAACTAGATATAAGATGTTTTCACTCGCTAAGAAATCTTTTATGCAGCGTGTACTTGGCTTTGGAACTCCCACCTAGCAGTCTGAAGTTTCTCCAGCAGGGGGTGGTATTAGCACGCACTCACTTTAGTGTTCACCATTTACATGGTAAAAAGCCATGAACCCACACCAGCAGGATCAACCAACACAGTAACAACCAGAGGTGAAAAGGTTTATTACCAAACACTGAATTAACCTGTGATTTCAGTTGAAGAATTGAATGAAATCCATTAAAGATAAAGAAGCATTTTTACATGCCATGTTTTTTATTCAAACAGATAAAGATTCTAACTCGAGAACATAAGAGTCAATTAACAGCACGAGCCTCATCTCACTGTTCCAGCTAACGAGAGAGAGGATGATAAAATTCTGTGTGTCCATCGTCCTCTCATTGAAACGAGTGCTGAGATGGAGCTGGGGGACTTTGATTGGCTCAATGAGGTTTTACGACTTTGTGCTAATTCATTAATTAATCAGCAGTGGATCCAGGACACCTGATTCCAGACCGCAGTACTCTCTGTCTATCTTTCTGTCTCTCTCTCTCTCATTCTCTCTCTCTCTTGCTCTCTTTCTCACTCTCTCTCTCTCACCTCTCATTCTCTCTCTCTCACTCTCTCTCGCCTCTGTCTCTGTCTCTCTCTGTCTCTCTCTTTTGCTTTCTGTCTCTCTTTCTCTCGTTCTCTGTCTCTCGCTATTGCTCTCACTCTCACTCTCTGTCTCTCTCTCTCTCTTTGTCTCTCTCTCATTCTCTCGCCTCTCGTTCTCTCTCTCTGTCTCTCTCTCACTCTCTCACCTCTCTCTCTCTGTCTCTCTCTTTTGCTCTTTCTCTCTCTCTCTCTCTCTCTCTCTCTCTCTTTCCCTCTTTCTCTTGCTCAGTCTCTCTCTCTCTTTCCTCGTCTCTCTCCTCGTTCTCTCACTCTCTCTCTTTCTCTTTTTCTGTCTCTCTCACTCTCTCTCTCTCTCTCTCTCTGTCTCTCTCTATTTCTCTCTCTCTCTCTCACTCTCCCCTCTAGGTAGAGACAGCAGGAGTGATGGGGATCGTGGTGGCGATGGACGGGTTACAGATGCGGTTGCCATGGGAGCGGCGGTGACAGTGATGTATGACAGGGCAAAGCCTCTGATAATCCGTCAGTCTGGTTCAGAGAGAGCTTCATTAATCAGAGAGAACCCAGCTGAGACCCCCAAACCCAAAACTCTATAATACAACAATCCGAGCCAGAACCAGCATCAGAATCAGCACAAGAAATACAAGCAGAACCAGGATCCAAACAGAATCAGAACACAAAGCAGAACTAGAACAGAATTCGGTATCAGAACCAGAATCAGCATCAGAACAAGATCAAGAACAGAATTCAGAATCAGAGCCAGAACTAGAACAGAATTCAGAATCAGAGCCAGAACTAGAACAGAATTCAGAACGAGAAGAGCATTAGAACCAGAAGCACAATGAAACTCAGAATTACTATTCAGAATCCGCATTAGAACCAGATCGAGAACAGAATTCCTAACCACATCAAGGACAGAATTCCCAACCAGAACTAGAACAGAATTCCTAACCACATCAAGGACAGAATTCCCAACCAGAACTAGAACAGAATTCCTAACCACATCAAGGACAGAATTCCAAACTAGAACAGAATTCCAAATCAGAGATAGAATCAGAAGAGAATCAGGATCAGAACCAATATGCTGAACTGTGCAGTCAGATCACACACTTGCCTCTGCCAGGGTATCAGATGTGGAGAGCATCAGGACTGAAATGGCTTCATTAGTTAAGTTCTGCGCTGTGGTGAAGTTCACACCACAAGTTGAGACAGCTATTCAGATTTTCTCATAGTTGCTCACTGGAGCCCCCTGGTGGCTCCGCCTCCTGGATACACACCTATAAAACCCCAGGGATGACCCGGGTCTAATTATAGGCAATTAATTTAAATCACAGTTTTATATCACTCATTATAACCACTCAGAACGGTCTCTCCTTCAGTCTCTCTCTCTCTCTCTCTCTCTCTCTCTCCTGGTTTTGTTTTGACAGTTCTCGTCTCCTTGGTTCTGCTTTAAAGATAGAGGGGTTTAATGAAGTTGGGGGGGGTGCTTATAGCCTGTTCCCGCTCTGTCATCCTCACTAATGACCCTCATTTACACACTGAGCTTTTCCCCTCAAACGTGTTTATTTCTGCTTCAGGGAGTCTTTATTTAATCAGGAGAGGCTGCTTGTTTTTACTGTGTTGTTTTTGGAGCCTGTTGTTCTGATCAGATCCTGCTGAACCAAACAGGAGGACAGTGGGAATTTTTATAGGAACATCTGTTTATTCTCATCTGATTGGAGTGAGAGAGAGAGAGAAAGAGAGAGAGAGAGAGAGAGAGAGAGGGGGAGAGAGGGAGAGGGGGACATAGAGTGATAGAGAAGGGCAGAGAGGTACAGAGAGACAGAAAGAGGTAAAGGTTCTTTTTATTTGAACAGAAACTCAGTAATTAAGGAATGTAAAGTCTGACTAACGGTCTGGATCCCGCTGAACTCACTACAGATGTTAAGAAGCCGCAGAATCATTCTCTGTACGTTTAGATAAAACTGGCAGATCAACATGCAATTACTAGCTGCGTCCCAATTCAGGAGCTGCGTCCTCCGGAGGCTGCATCTGAAGGCTGAGTGCATCAGAGCGGCGCGACTAGGCCGTCCTATTTCAGAGGGTTTCAGAACCAGAACCAGAACAGAATTCAGAATGAGAATCCAGAATCAAAACCAGAATCAGCATCTGAATCAGAACAAGAACAGAAATCAGAATTCAGAACCAAAACCAAAGCTAGAACCAGCATTAGAACCAGAAGTACAGCAGAATTCAGAATCACAATTCAGCATCAAAACCAGAATCGGCATCAGAAACGGATTAAGAACAGAATTCCTAACCCCATCAAGGACCAAATTCCGAATCAGAGCTAGAACAGAATTCCAAACCAGAACTAGAACAGAATTCAGAACCAGAACTTGAACATTATTATAAACCAGAACTAGAACAATATTCAGAACCAGAACTTGCACAGAATTCCAAACCAGAAATCCCACCAGCTGATGGTTAAAATACTGAACGCTTGACCGAGATGATGGCGGACCAGTGAATTTTTGCAGGAACGATGTGACACTTTAAATGTGAGTATTGGGTTTAAACTGAGTCGAACTGCAAACGATACAAATGGTGGAGCCAAATGTCGTCTGAGGCAAAACTTCCACCAATGTTTTGTTTTACTTGAGGGAGGAAAGAGTAGAGATGGAGTGAAATCAAAGCTTCTGCTCCATCTTTAAAGAACTTTAAAAGGACTTGACTTGAGCGGCATCTCGTGAAGCAGAGAGAGAGAGAAAGAGAAAGAGAGAGAGAGAGAGAGAGAGAGAGAGAGAGAGAGAGAGAGACAGAGAGAGAGAGAGAGAGACAGAGAGAGAGAGAGAGAGAGAGAGAGAGAGAGAGAGAGAGACAGAGAGAGAGAGAGAGAGAGAGAGAGAGAGAGAGAGAGAGAGAGAGAGAGAGAGACAGAGAGAGAAGAGAGAGAGAGAGAGAGAGAGAGAGAGAGAGAGAGAGAGAGAGAGAAGAGAGAGAGAGAGAGAGAGACAGAGACAGAGAGAGAAGAGAGAGAGAGAGAGAGAGAGAGAGAGAGAGAAGAGAGAGAGAGAGAGAGACAGAGAGAGAAGAGAGAGAGAGAGAGAGAGAGAGAGAGAGAGAGAGAGAGATCGAGGGTGTTAAATATCTCAGTGCAGAGAGTGGATCTTCTCTCAGAGCGACGTCCTTCCTTTTTCTTTCTCTCTCCAAAAAGGACGACCTTGCCTTCTCACTAAACACAAACCTGCTGTAGGCTGAACTTCTCCCTCTCTGAGCTCCAGGGTTTCCTCAGAGAGCAGATAATTAAACCCATTTAATAACAAACAGCAGTCAATGTGCTGAATCCTGCGCTCTGACCTTCGTTACGGCGCTCAACGGCCCAACGTCCAACAAAACCGCCAGGCCTCCACTGCCTCAAAGTGCCAGATTCTGCTTACATAAACACTGACGTTATCCTCAGAACTGTCGCACAAGGATCTCCAGTAAATGAAAAAGCTGTGCGATGAGATGAGCGTCGGGGTCACAGCAATTACAGCCTTTTTTCTGACCTCGTTTATAGAAAACTAATAACACTGACCTCACATGTCACTACTGGGATGAGGTTTTTGATGAGATCAGGTTGACCAATGGCGAGTGTGTCGATCTGTTGGTCAGAACACTTTATTAAGTCTGATTTTCTACAAATTAACCTTTGATGCTGAACAAAGAGCAACACCAAAACATATCACTGAAACGTGGTATTAGCTAAAATGACTCATTTTAGAGTGCATTATTACAACGTGGGGCACGAAAGTGTTAGTAAAAACAAAATGCAATGATGTCCAAATCATTTGAACCCTGTGTTTAATTGAAAATAGTAGAAAAACAACATAATAAATGTTTGAAAAATATTTGCCCATTTTGAATTTGATGCCAGCAACACATTCCAAAAAAGTTGGGACGGGGGAACGAAATGCTGGTAAAGCTGTGTGATGCTAAAAAAGCACCTGGTCGTTGATCAGCAACAGGTCAGTAAGATGACTGGGTATAAGAGCGTCTCAGAGAGACGGAGTCTTTCAGAAGTAAAGAGGAGGAGGGGGTCACCACTCTGAGAAAGACTGGACCATCAAATAGAGCAACAATTCAAGAAGAACGTCTCTCAACGTAAAACAGCAAAGAGCTTCTGCTTTTCATCGTCTACGGTGCAGAACATCATTAAAAACTCTGGATAATCTGGAGAAATCTCTGTCTGTGAGGGACGAGGCTGAACACCAGTATCTGCTGGCCATGATCTTTGGGCCCTCAGGCAGCACTGCATTAAAAACAGACATGATTCTGTAGTGGAAATCACTGCATGGGCTCAGAAATTGTAGGAAATTTATCAAATTATTTAGCTTATTTATAGATGTTTTGTACTTGTATAAAGTGCAGTTATCTCACTACATGGCCAAAAGATTTCACCCACCCATCCAAATCAGTGAATTCAGGTGTTCCAGTCACTTCCATGGCCACAGGTGTATAAAGCCGAGCCCCTAGGCCTGCAGACTGCTTCTACAGACATTAGTGAAAGAATGGGTCGCTCTCAGGAGCTCAGTGAATTCCAGCGTGGTGCCGTGATCGGACGCCACCTGTGCAGCAAGTCCAGTCGTGAAATTTCCTCACTACTAAATATTCCACAGTCCACTGTCAGTGGGATTATAACAAAGTGGAAGCGATTGGGAACGACAGCAGCTCAGCCACGAAGTGGTCGGCCACGTAAAATGACAGAGCGGTCAGCGGATGCTGAGGGGCATAGTGCGCAGAGGTCACCGACTTTCTGCAGAGTCAATCACTACAGACCTTCAAACTTCAAGTGGCCTTCAGATCAGCTCAAGAACAGCGTAGAGAGCTTCATGGAATGGGTTTCCATGGCCGAGCAGCTGCATCCAAGCCTTACATCACCAAGTGCAATGCAAAGCGTGGAATGCAGTGGAGTAAAGCGCCGCCACTGGACTCTAGAGCAGTGGAGACGTGTTCTCTGGAGTGACCAATCACGCTTCTCCGTCTGGAAATCCGATGGACGAGTCTGGGTTTGCCGGTTGCCAGGAGACGGTACTTGTCTGACTGCATTGTGCCGAGTGTAAAGTTTGGTGGAGGGGGGATCATGGTGTGGGGGTGTTTTTCAGGAGTTGGGCTCGGCCCCTTAGTTCCAGCGAAAGGAACTCTTAAAGCTTCAGCACCAAGAGATTTTGGACAATTTCACGCTCTCAAATTTGTGGGAACAGTTTGGGGACGGCCCCTTCCTGCTCCAACATGACTGCGCACCAGTGAGCAAAGCAGGTCCATAAAGACGTGGATGAGCCAGTTTGGTGTGGAAGAACTATGCTGAAGAGCTATTGCAGCAAAGAAGCAAAGACAATACTGATTTTTAAAAGAGTATCCTCGCAAATTATCTATGATGTATGGAAAGTCATGCAGTTAGAGACTGTAGGCCATCTGTCAATGTGCAGTTTGTGTTAGTGGATATTTAAGCAGGTGAAAATTCCTTAAATCTGGTCAATATATTTAATATTTCTTATTATGTAAATTGTTGTATAAGATTCTTTAACCTGTTTCTATGCATTCGTAATCGGTTTAGGTCATTTCATCCTGGGAAAGTGTTCCAGATAATTTTACTTGAAAGTCACTGCTGGACTTCGAATAGTCCACCAACCTAAAATATCCAGCCAACAGCGTCCTGTGACCACTGATGAAGGACTAGAGGATGACCAACACAAACTGTGCAGCAGCAGATGAGACGTCGTCTCTGACTTTACATCTACAAGGTGGACCGACAAGGTAGGAGTGTCTAATAGAGTGGACAGTGAGTGGACACCGTGTTTAAAAACCCCAGCAGCACTGCTGTGTCTGATCCACTTGTACCAGCACAGCACACACTAACACACCACCACCATGTCAGTGTCACTGCAGTGCTGAGAATGACCCACCACCCAAATAGGACCTGCTCTGTGAGGGTCCATATATTTTTTTTCCACATGAGTTGCTTTTATTTGTCCTTCGTGGCTTCGTGGTTTTTATTTATGCCTTTTTCTTTCATGGAAATCTTTAGGCCTTCTCTGAAGATCTAGAGGGCCCTGAGGGTTCTCCACAGGTGATATTAGAGCCCTGCAGGGCATCGATCTCCAGTACAAAGGTTGTGATTTTTTTTTTCCGCCATGAGATCAAGCACCAGACCACACCCCCTTCACCTTTGTGGACGTGTGAAGACCCTTCTGAGCTCTCCTCTGTGATGGATGTGAATGAGAGGCGAGTGGGCTCAGTGTGTATGTGAGTCATAGTGCTACAGGGTGAAAAGTCACATGCAGCGTCTCCAGCACTGAAATCCTGTTTTCCACAGTGCGGTTAGATTAACCCTTCTGAACCAGCCGTCTCAACGTATCATGCTATCTTTAAAGCGCCACTGCTCCTCAGTGGTCTGAGCTGGAGAGGTTTTTCTCCCTTGAAACTAGAGAAACGGCACTAAAACTCAAGCCTGAGTTCGCCATTGTAGGTCATTTACTCCGATCAGCCATAACGTTCTGACCACCTCCTCGTTTCTACGCTCACTGTCCACTTTATCAGCTCCACTTACTGTATAGCTGCACTCTGTAGTTCTACAGTTACAGACTGTAGTCCATCTGTTTCTCTGATACTCTGTTACCCTGTTCTTCAGTGGTCAGGACCCCCATGGACCCTCACAGAGCAGGTACTGTTTGGGTGGTGGGTCATTCTCAGCACTGCAGTAACACTGACGTGGTGGTGGTGTGTTAGTGTGTGTTGTACTGGTACAAGTGGATCAGACACAGCAGTGCTGCTGGAGTTTTTAAACAACTCTTCTTAAGACCTTTAGATTTAGAAAGGCTTGTTGACGTTACAGTTAATATAATTTCTATCCTTGCTCAGGCTGATAATTAATATTAAGAGACCCTCATTAGTCCCACAACGGGGAAATTTCACCTCCGCATTTAACCCATGCGTGAAGTAAACCACCACATACAGTCTAGTGAGCACACACACACACACTAGGGGGCAGTGAGCACACTTGCCCAGAGCGGTGGGCAGCCCAATCCGCAGCGCCCAGGGAGCAGTTGGGGGTTAGGTGTCTTGCTCAAGGACACCTCAGACATGTGCTGTCAGCTCTGGGGATCGAACCGGCGACCTTCTGGTCACGAGGCTGGATCCCTAACCTCCAGCCCCACAACTGCCCCATTAACCTATTGCAATAAAAATTCCATTGGCAGACCATTTTACTTAGTATATTTAAAAAAGCTACATTTCCACATCTGTATCATTTCTCAAAACAAGTATGATTGCCTGTCAACGGAAAAAAACACTTTTCCTAATTAAAATGACTTTAAACAATCAATCATGTACAGAAAGAGGTTGAATGGTCTTATAATATTCTGGGGCAACATATTAACTACTGGGGCAGTCATGAGCTGGAGGTTAGGGAACCAGCCCTGTGACTGGAATGTTGCTGGTTCGATCCCCTCGGCTGACGGTCCATGACTGAAGTCCCCTTGGGCAAGGCACCTAACCCCCAACTGCTCCCTGGGTGCTGTGGATAGGACTGCCCACCGCTCTGGGCAAGTGTGCTCACTGCCCCACTAGTGTGCATGTATGTGGGTGTTTCACTGCACGGATGGGCTAAATGCGGAGGATTAATTCCACAGTTGGTTGATGGATCTTACAACACCTCAAAATGTGACATTTTAGGTACATTGACTACAGGTAAGACGTGTTTAGACAGGATTCTTCCAGTGTATCACTGGGATACTTAATTACAGCTGTTTATGCCTGTTTATAATGCAATATTAAATCAAGCTTGATCTTTATTCAACCCAAATCTTTTCACTTTAATGAGACACCATCACCTGAAATACACTAAAACCCCCTTTTCAGTGTCATTATCCTGCCAACGTGATAAACCTCAGGATTAGTAAATCGTCCAAAGCCCCTACAGTGAAATACTCTGTACTATAGAGGCAGGTTTCTCAGGGAACTCGGCCTGTCATTTCAGGAGAAAAGTGTCACCAGGTTCAGTAGAAAGTGGAGTCTGTGTGTCAGCTGGTGGACTTTGGGGTGCCTCAGAGTCCAATACTCAGTCCCCTGTCTTTTTGCTTCTGACTTTTTAAGCATGATGTCCCTGCATGAGCAAATCCCCATACAACCTTCTCCACCAGTCTGTGGTAATTGGAGCTGCTAGAAACTCTGTCTGCCTCCAGTTTCTCTCTCCTACTCCTGTCTCCCTTTCTTTTCTTCTCCCCATCTTTCTTCATCTCTGCAGTTATTCTGTGAGCACTGGAGTTTTTCAATTCATGTTGACACTCAGAATGGATTCACTGGGGTGAAGTTTGAGCCGATAACAAAACAAAATCAGGCTGTAATTTTATATGAATTGCATCTGAGCAGAAGACGGCGCGGATAGGTAGTGCTGTTGCCTCACAGCAAGAAGGGCCGGGTGACCAGGGTCCTCTCTATGTGGAGTTTGCATGTTCTCCCTGCGTCTGCATGGGTTTCTGGGTTCTCCGGTTTCCTCCCACAGTCCAAAGACATGCAGTCAGGCTAATTGGACATGGTAAATTGCCCCTAGGTGTAAATGTGTATGTCTGTCTGTCTGCCCTGTGATGGCCACCCTTCTGGCCACCCCAGTTATGGAATTTGAAGGGGTCCATAATACACCCTCGTATCAAATTCTCTCTGTCTGTATCTTTGAGATGATCCAGCACAGAAATCCAGTTCAAACCCTTCCTGAATCTGTAGAGCCATCCTTTCCATCTAAGTTTTCCTTCTAAGTTTCCATCTTATCACGAGACCCTACAAAACTCACATCCGGAGTTATAAGCTTGTGAAGAGGGGCTGAGATACACGTCATCTGCCTCTCACCGCGTGGAGCTGGTGGATTCGTGTGTCCGTCTACATTCTGTGTGAAACTGACCGACGGACACTCAGAAAGTCACTAAGGACTGACCGTCACGGCGGAAACCCTTCATTCTTCATTCAGTCCACATCGGAGACTCGTGTGAAACGCCGTCAGAGAGTTTCCAGCTGCTGAAGCTGCTGCAGCGGGTTTGGAACGTAGTGATGAAGATAACAGAGCGTTTAGATATGAAACACGTGAGGATCATGTTTCATGAAGAGCCTTTAAAGGACAACAAAAATAAAAACATTGAATTACTCCTTAACATTTAATAAACATTGCAATCAAAACTAAAGATTATTTTTAATAGTCAGATGGACAAATTGGATTAAAAAATGCATTTATACAGATATACGCACTAGCAATAGATGGACAGTGACCCTGAGAAAGAGAATCGCTGATAAGAATGACCTCAAATACAGATGGAAGAAAAACAGAATCATTTTATTGCCGAAATATAGGCTAAAACTGCTGAATCAGCATCAAAGAAGTAGAATAAAATAGCATGTAAACAACATGATGTTTGCAACATCATTCTGTTAATACTTGGTGTACATTGTCACGATTGGCCCCTCCCAGTACTGTCCATGTGCTTCTTTGTTTTGGTTTTTAGTCCGGCCCCTCGTTTTGTGACTCCGCCCCTGATTGTTCCCACCTGTGTTCCCACCTGTCCCTCGTTATGTCTCTCTCTCTCTCTCTGTTCATCTCTCTCTGTCTCTCTCTCTGTCTCTCTCTCTCTCTCTCTCTCTCTCTCTCTCTCTCTCTCTGTCTCTCTGTCTCTCTCTCTCTCTCTCTCTCTGTTCATCTCTCTCTGTCTCTCTGTCTCTCTCTCTCTCTCTCTCTCTCTCTCTCTCTCTGTTCATCTCTCTCTCTCTCTCTCTCTCTGTTCATCTCTCTCTCTCTGTTCATCTCTCTCTCTCTCTCTGTTCATCTCTCTCTCTCTGTCTCTCTCTCTCTCTGTCTCTCTGTCTCTCTCTCTCTCTCTCTCTCTCTCTGTTCATCTCTCTCTCTCTCTCTCTCTCTGTTCATCTCTCTCTCTCTCTGTTCATCTTTCTCTGTCTCTCTCTCTCTCTCTGTCTCTCTCTCTCTCTGTCTCTCTGTCTCTCTCTCTCTCTCTCTCTGTTCATCTCTCTCTCTCTCTCTCTCTGTTCATCTCTCTCTCTCTCTCTCTCTCTGTTCATCTCTCTCTCTGTTCATCTCTCTCTCTCTGTTCATCTCTCTCTGTTCATCTTTCTCTGTCTCTCTCTCTCTCTCTCTCTCTCTCTGTTCATCTTCCTCTGTCTCTCTCTCTCTCTCTCTCTCTCTCTCTCTCTCTCTCTCTCTCTGTTCATCTCTCTCTCTCTCTGTTCATCTCTCTCTCTCTCTCTGTCTCTATCTCTCTCTGTTCATCTCTCTCTCTCTGTTCATCTCTCTCTCTGTTCATCTCTCTCTCTCTGTTCATCTTTCTCTGTCTCTCTCTCTCTCTCTCTCTGTTCATCTCTCTCTGTCTCTCTCTCTCTCTCT